>NC_069501.1:480617008-480834508 GCF_027579735.1 Bombina bombina
TCAGACAGAACATACCATTTAAAAAAAAAAGTTTCCAATTTACTTCTATTATCAAATGTGCTTAGTTTCTATGATATTCAGTGTTGAAGAAATACCTAGGTAGGCATCTGGAGCACTACACGACAGGAAATAACATTCTTGCAAAACTGCTGCTCCAGAAATGGTCCGGCTCCTAAGCATACATCCCTGCTATTCAACAAAAGATACCAAGAGAATGAAGAAAAATTGATAATAGAAGTAAATTAGAAAGTTTAAAATTGCATTTTCTGTCTGAATCATGAAAGACAAAAAATGGGTTTCAAATCCCTATAAAAACGTATCAATTACATTCTGTAAGTCAATTCTACCCTTACATTTTATTTACACACTGTGTATATATATATATATATATCAGGGGCGGAGCTTAAGGGGGTCATAACAGCAGGCCTATACATAGACATATGTAGAATGTGAACAATCCTAATGCACAGAAGCCTTTTATTAGTGCAAGTTGCAGGCCCACCTATCTATACTCAAAATTTATTTTATTAATTTTGCTTTTATTGAGATACCTTTGGGGGCCCCCAAAAATTCTTGTACACACACAAAACACGGAAGTGGACTGCACTCTCAGACTGGACTGGGTACACATTCCATGACCCTTCAACATGCTCAGCCCTGGGTGCTCAATAGAACTCTCAGGAAGCTGTGCTGTCCCCAGAGTCCCAGGCAGTCTGGGTGCAAGGCCCATAGAGAAAATTACAATAAAAAAAATTAATACAACACACAGAGAAAGTCCAGCACTCGCTTACAAGTTCTGAGCTAAAATTAAAAGCAAAACTGGAAGAGTTAGTTACCGCATCCGGCCAAATGAGACAAGCCCAGGTACCACGTCAAAGTCTCTCCCAAAACCTGGGTCCCTAATACAGCCATACAAATGCAAGCTCAAGTCAAGTTCACAGACTTTTGTAATCACCCTAGACATATAAAAAAACACGGAAGGTGACTGCACTGTGACTGGGTACACATCCTATGACCCTGCAACATGCTCAGCCCTGGGTGCTTAATAGCACTACTAGGAAGCTGTCTCCAGAGTCCCAGGCAGTTAACCCCAGACAAGTCTGGGTGCAAGTCCCATATTTGTGTGTGTATATACATATATATATATATATATATACACACACACACACACACACATATATATATATATATATATATATATATATATATATATATATATATATATATATATATATATATATATTATAAACAATTATACCAAACAGGTGCAAATGATCATTAATTTAATATGTAGGTTGAAACACAATCATTAACTGAAACAGGAACAGCTGTGTAGGAGGAACAGCCAAACTCTGCTAACAAGGTGATGTTGCTGAAGGCAGTTTACTGTACTGTACTTTATATAGACACACACACACCCTTGAGGAAATGTACTATTTTACCTGTCTGATTATAATGCATCCAATTCAACATGATTTCTGGAGCTCGATACCATCTTGTAGCTACATATCCAGTCATCTCTTCATCTGTGTGCCGTGCCAACCCAAAGTCCAAAATCTGTCACAAGAAGAAAAAAAACACAATTTATGCTTACCTGATAAATGTATTTCTCTTGTGGTGTATCCAGTCCACAGATCATCCATTACTTGTGGGATATTCTCATTCCCAACAGGAAGTTGCAAGACGACACCCACAGCAGAGCTGTTATATAGCTCCTCCCCTAACTGCCATATCCAGTCATTCGACCGAAAACACGCAGAGAAAGGAGAAACCATAGGGTGAAGTGGTGACTGTAGTTTAAATGAAAAAATTACCTGCCTTAAAATGACAGGGCGGGCCGTGGACTGGATACACCACAAGAGAAATAAATTTATCAGGTAAGCATAAATTGTGTTTTCTCTTATAAGGTGTATCCAGTCCACGGATCATCCATTACTTGTGGGATACCACCAAAGCAGATGTTTGTCGAAAATCTTTAGTAGCTTGTAAGTAAAACTTTAAAGCATGTACCACGTTCAGATTGTGTAATAGACGTTCCTTCTTTGAAGAAGAATTAGGACACAAGGATGGAACAACAATCTCTTGATTGATATTCTTGTTAGATACCACCTTAGGTAAAAACCCAGGTTTGGTACCCAGGACTACCTTATCCGTATGGAAGATCAGATAAGGAGAATCACATTGTAAAGCAGATAACTCGGAGACTCTACGAGCCGAGGAAATAGCTACCAAAAACAGAACTTTCCAAGATAAAAGTTTGATATCTATGGACAGAAGAGGTTGAAACTGAACTCCTTGAAGAACCTTAAGAACCAAATTTAAGCTCCATGGGGGAGCAACAGGTTTAAACACAGGCTTGATTATAACCAAAGCCTGACAAAATGTCTGAACGTCTGGAACATCTGCCAGATGCTTGTGCAAAAGAATAGACAGAGCAGAAATCTGTCCTTTTAAGGAACTAGCTGACAATCCTTTTTCCAAACCATCTTGGAGAAAAGATAATATCCTGGGAATCCTAACCCTTGGATTCACACCAATAAAGATATGTACGCCATATTTTATGGTAAATTTTCCTGGTGACAGGCTTTTGTGCCTGTATTAAGGTATCAATGACTGACTCGGAAAAGCCACGCTTTGATAAAATCAAGCATTCAATCTCCAGGCAGTCAGTCTCAGAGAAGTTAGATTTGGATGGTTGAAAGGACCCTTAAGTAGAAGGTCCTGTCTCAAAGGCAGAGTCCATGGTGGAAAGGATGACATGTCCACCAGATCTGCATACCAGGTCCTGCGTGGCCACGCAGGCGCTATCAAAATCACCAATGCTCTCTCCTGCTTGACCTTGGCAATCAGTCGAGGGAGCAGAGGAAACGGTGGAAACACAGACCAGGGCGCTGCTAGAGCATCTATTAGCGTCGCCTTGGGATCCCTGGACCTGGATCCGTAACAAGGAAGCTTGGCGTTCTAGTGAGACGCCATGAGATCCAGTTCTGGTTTGCCCCAACGATGAATCAATTGTGCAAACACCTCCGGATGGAGTTCCCACTCTCCCGGATGAAAAGTCTGACGACTTAAAAAATCCGCCTCCCAGTTCTCTACACCTGGGATATGGATAGCTGATAGGTGGCAAGAGTGAGTCTCTGCCCAGCGAATTATCTTTGAGACTTCTAACATCGCTAGGGAACTTCTTGTCCCCCCTTGATGGTTGATGTAAGCCATAGTCGTGATGTTGTCCGACTGAAATCTGATGTACCTCAGAGTTGCTAACTGAAGCCAAGCCTGAAGAGCATTGAATATCGCTCTTCCAGAATATTTATTGGAAGGAGTGTCTCCTCCTGAGTCCACGATCCCTGAACCTTCAGGGAGTTCCAGACTGCACCCCAACCTAGAAGGCTGGCATCTGTTGTTACAATTGTCCAATCTGGCCTGCGAAAGGTCATCCCCTTGGACAGATGGAACCGAGATAGCCACCAGAGAAGAGAATCCCTGGTAATCCCTGGTAATCTGTGTAATCCCCATTCCACTGACTGAGCATGCATAGTTGCAGCGGTCTGAGATGTAGGCGTGCAAACGGCACTATGTCCATTGCCGCTACCATTAAGCCGATTACTTCCATGCACTGAGCCACCGAAGGGCGCGGAATGGAATGAAGAACACGGCAGGAATTTAGAAGCTTTGATAACCTGGACTCCGTCAGGTAAATTTTCATTTCTACAGAATCTATCAGAGTCCCTAGGAAGGAAACTCTTGTGAGTGGGGATAGAGAACTCTTTTCCTCGTTCACTTTCCACCCATGCGATCTCAGAAATGCCAGTACTACGTCCGTATGAGACTTGGCAATTTGGAAGTTTGACGCCTGTATCAGGATGTCGTCTAAATAAGGGGCCACTGCTATGCCCCGCGGCCTTAGGACCGCCAGAAGCGACCCTAGAACCTTCGTAAAGATTTTTGGGGCTGTAGCTAATCCAAAGGGAAGAGCTACAAACTGGTAATGCCTGTCTAGAAAGGCAAACCTGAGAAACCGATGATGATCTTTGTTATCGAAATGTGAAGATAAGCATCCTTTAAATCCACTGTAGTCATATATTGACCCTCCTGGATCATAGGATGGTACGAATAGTTTCCATCTTGAATGATGGAACTCTGAGGAATTTGTTTAAGATCTTTAGATCCAAAATTGGTCTGAAGGTTCCCTCTTTTTTTGGGAACCACAAACAGATGAGTAAAAACCCTGTCCCTGTTCCTCCTTTGGAACCGGATGGATCACTCCCATAACTAGGAGGTCTCGTACACAGTGTAAGAATGCCTCTCTCTTTATCTGGTTTGCAGATAATTGTGAAAGGTGAAATCTCCCTTTTGGGGGGGAAGCTTTGAAGTCCAGAAGATATCCCTGGGATATAATTTCCAACATCCAGGGATCCTGGACATCTCTTGCCCACGCCTGGGCGAAGAGCGAAAGTCTGCCCCCTACTAGATCCGTTACCGGTAGGGGGCCGTTCCTTCATGCTCTCTTAGAGGCAGCAGCAGGCTTTTTGGCCTGCTTATCTTTGTCCCAGGTCTGGTTTGGTCTCCAGACCGTCTTGGACTGAGCAAAAGTTCCCTCTTGTTTGCATTAGAGGAAGTTGATGCCGCACTTGAAGTTTCGAAAGGCACGAAAATTAGACTGTTTGGCCCTTGATTTGGACCTGTCCTGAGGAAGGGCATGACCTTTTCCTCCAGTGATATCAGCAATAATCTCCTTCAAATCAGGCCCGAATAGGGTCTGCCCCTTGAAGGGAATGTTAAGCAGCTTAGATTTTGAAGTCACGTCAGCTGACCATGATTTAAGCCATAGCGCCCTGCGCGCCTGTATAGCAAAACCAGAATTCTTAGCCGTTAGTTTAGTCAAATGAACAATGGCATCAGAAAACAAAGGAATTGACTAGCTTAAGTGCTCTAAGCTTGCCAAGTATGTCATCCAATGGAGTCACTACCTGTAAAGCCTCTTCCAGAGACTCAAACCAGAACGCCGCCGCAGCAGCAGTGACAGGAGCAATGCATGCAAGAGGCTGTAGGATAAAACCTTATTGAATAAACATTTTCTTAAGGTAACCTAATTTTTTATCCATTGGATCTAAAAAAGCACAACTGTCCTCGACAGGGATAGTAGTACGCTTTGCTAAAGTAGAAACTGCTCCCTCCACCTTAGGAACTGTCTGCCATAAGTCCCGTGTGGTGGCGTCTATTGGAAACATTTTTCTAAAAATAGGAGGGGAAGAGAACGTCCCACCTGGTCTATCCCATTCCTTATTAATAATTTCTGTAAACCTTTTAGGTATTGGAAAAACATCAGTACACACTGGCACTGCATAGTATTTATCCAGTCTACACAATTTCTCTGGCACTGCAATTGTATAACAGTCATTCAGAGAAGCTAAAACCTCCCTGAGAAACACGCGGAGGTGTTCAAGCTTAAATTTAAATGTAGAAATATCAGAATCAGGTTGCATCATCTTTCCTGAGTCAGAAACATCACCCACAGACTGAAGCTCTCCTTCCTCAGCTTCTGCATAATGTGAGGCAGTATCAGACATGGTTCTTAAAGCGTCAGTATGCTCTGCATTTCGTCTAACCCCAGAGCTATCTCGCTTACCTCTAAATTCAGGTAGTCTGGCTAATACCGCTGACAGTGTATTATCCATGACTGCCGCCATGTCTTGTAAAGTAATCGCTATGGACGCCCTAGATGTACTTGGCGCCATTTGAGCGTGAGTCCCTTGAGCGGGAGTCAAAGGATCTGACACGTGGGGAGAGTTAGTCGGCATAACTTCCCCCTCGTCAGATTCCTCTGGTGATACATTTTTTTAAAGACAGAATATGATCTTTAGTGCTTAAAGTGAAATCAGTACATTTGGTACACATTCTAAGAGGGGGTTCCACCATGGCTTTTAAACATAATGAACAAGGAGTTTCCTCTATGTCAGACATGTTTGTACAGACTAGCAATGAGACTAGCAAGCTTGGAAAACACTTTAAATCAAGTTAACAAGCAAATATAAAAACGGTACTGTGCCTTTAAGAGAAACAAATTTTGTCAAAATTTGAAAAACAGTGAAAAAAGGCAGTAAATCAAACGAAATTTTTACAGTGTATGTAATAAGTTAACAGAGTATTGCACCCACTTGCAAATGGATGATTAACCCCTTAATTCAAAAAACGGATCAAAAAAACGATAGACGTTTTTTAACAGACACAACAAACTGCCACAGCCTGCTGTGGCCCTACCTTCCCCAATAAACGACTTTGGAAAGCCTTTGAGCCCTTTAGAGATGTCCTATAGCATACAGGGGTCTCCTGAGGGAAGCTGGATGCCACAATTTGTAATTTTAACTGCAACAACTGTAACTTTTATACTACAACAGTGGAAAGCCTCAGGAAACTGTTTCTAGGCAAAATTTAAGCCAGCCATGTGGAAAAAACTAGGCCCCAATAAAGTTTTATCACCAAAGCATATATAAAAACAATTAAACATGCCAGCAAACGTTTTAAATTGCAATTTTATAAGGGTATTACCCCTGAGAGTAAGCATGATACCAGTCGCTATTAAATCACTGTATTCAGGCTTAACTTACATTAATCCGGTATCAGCAGCATTTTCTAGCATTTTCCATTTCTAGAAAAAATTGTAACTGCACATACCTCATAGCAGAGTAACCTGCACGCCATTCTCCCTCTGAAGTTACCTCTCTCCTCAGACATATGTGAGAACAGCAATGGATCTTAGTTACAACCTGCTAAGATCATAGAAAACTCAGGCAGATTCTTCTTCTATTTACTGCCTGGGATAAAATAGTACAACTCCGGTACCATTTAAAATAAACTTTTGATTGAAGATAAAAAACTAACTATATTTCACCACTCTCTCTTACTACCTCCATGCGTGTTGAGAGTTGCAAGAGAATGACTGGATATGGCAGTTAGGGGAGGAGCTATATAACAGCTCTGCTGTAGGTGTCCTCTTGCAACTTCCTGTTGGGAATGAGAATATCCCACAAGTAATGGATGATCCGTGGACTGGATACACCTTACAAGAGAAAAAAACATAATTTAAGAACTTACCTGATAAATTCATTTCTTTCATAGTGGCAAGAGTCCATGAGCTAGTGACATATGGGATATACATTCCTACCAGGAGGGGGCAAAGTTTCCCAAACCTCAAAATGCCTATAAATACACCTCCCACCTCACTAATACCTTAGATTAACGAGTAGCCAAGAAGTGAGGTGTAAAAAAGGAGCAAAAAGCATACAAAAAGAGGAAGTGGAAAAAATAATGTGCTTTATACAAAAAACCATAACCACAAAAAATAGGGTGGGTCTCATGGACACTTGCCACTATGAAAGAAAGTAATTTATCAGGTAAGTTCTTACATAAATTATGTTTTCTTTCATGTAAGTGGCAAGAGTCCATGAGCTAGTGACGTATGGGATATAATACCCAAGATGTGGAATCCACGAGTCACTAGAGAGGGAGGGATAAAAACAGAATTTATGCTTACCTGATAAATTACTTTCTCCAACGGTGTGTCCGGTCCACGGCGTCATCCTTACTTGTGGGAATATCTCTTCCCCAACAGGAAATGGCAAAGAGTCCCAGCAAAGCTAGCCACATAGTCCCCCCTAGGCTCCGCCCACCCCAGTCATTCGACCGACGGACAGGAGGAAAAATATAGGAGAAACCATGTGGTACCGTTGTGACTGTAGTTAGAGAAAATAATTCATCAGACCTGATTAAAAAACCAGGGCGAGCCGTGGACCGGACACACCGTTGGAGAAAGTAATTTATCAGGTAAGCATAAATTCTGTTTTCTCCAACATTGGTGTGTCCGGTCCACGGCGTCATCCTTACTTGTGGGAACCAATACCAAAGCTTTAGGACACGGATGAAGGGAGGGAGCAAATCAGGTTACCTAAACGGAAGGCACCACGGCTTGCAAAACCTTTCTCCCAAAAATAGCCTCCGAAGAAGCAAAAGTATCAAATTTGTAAAATTTGGCAAAAGTGTGCAGTGAAGACCAAGTCGCTGCCTTACATATCTGGTCAACAGAAGCCTCATTCTTGAAGGCCCATGTGGAAGCCACAGCCCTAGTGGAGTGAGCTGTGATTCTTTCAGGAGGCTGCCGTCCGGCAGTCTCATAAGCCAATCGGATAATGCTTTTAAGCCAAAAGGAAAGAGAGGTAGAAGTCGCTTTTTGACCTCTCCTTTTACCAGAATAGACAACAAACAAAGAAGATGTTTGTCTGAAATCTTTTGTAGCCTCTAAATAGAATTTTAGAGCACGGACTACGTCCAAATTGTGTAACAAACGTTCCTTCTTTGAAACTGGATTCGGAGATAAAGAAGGTACAACTATCTCCTGGTTAATATTCTTGTTAGAAACAACCTTTGGAAGAAAACCAGGCTTAGTACGCAAAACTACCTTATCTGCATGGAACACCAGATAGGGCGGAGAACACTGCAGAGCAGATAACTCTGAAACTCTTCTAGCAGAAGAAATAGCAATCAAAAACAAAACTTTCCAAGATAGTAACTTAATATCTATGGAATGTAAAGGTTCAAACGGAACCCCTTGAAGAACTGAAAGAACTAGATTTAGACTCCAGGGAGGAGTCAAATGTCTGTAAACAGGCTTGATCCTAACCAGAGCCTGAACAAATGCTTGAACATCTGGCACAGCTGCCAGTCTTTTGTGTAGTAAGACAGATAAAGCAGAGATCTATCCCTTTAGAGAACTTGCAGATAATCCTTTCTCCAAACCTTCTTGTAGAAAGGAGAGAATCTTAGGAATTTTTATCTTATTCCATGGGAATCCTTTGGATTCACACCAACAGATATATATTTTCCATATTTTATGGTAAATCTTTCTAGTTACCGGTTTTCTGGCCTGAACCAGAGTATCTATCACAGAATCTGAAAACCCACGCTTTGCTAGAATCAAGCGTTCAATCTCCAAGCCGTCAGCTGGAGGGAGACCAGATTTGGATGTTCGAATGGACCCGGAACAAGAAGGTCCTGTCTCAAAGGTAGCTTCCATGGTGGAACCGATGACATATTCACCAGGTCTGCATACCAAGTCCTGCGTGGCCACGCAGGAGCTATCAAGATCACCGAGGCCCTCTCCTGTTTGATCCTGGCTACCAGCCAGGGAATGAGAGGAAACGGTGGAAATACATAAGCTAGGTTGAAGGTCCAAGGTGCTACTAGTGCATCTACTAGAGTCGCCTTGGGATCCCTGGATCTGGACCCGTAGCAAGGAACCTTGAAGTTCTGACGAGACGCCATCAGATCCATGTCTGGAATGCCCCATAATTGAGTTAGTTGGGCAAAGATCTCCGGGTGGAGTTCCCACTCCCCCGGATGGAATGTCTGACGACTCAGATAATCCGCTTCCCAGTTTTCCACACCTGGGATGTGGATCGCAGATAGGTGGCAGGAGTGATCCTCCGCCCATTGAATTATTTTGGTCACTTCTTTCATCGCCAGGGAACTCCTTGTTCCCCCCTGATGATTGATATACGCAACGGTCGTCATGTTGTCTGATTGGAATCTTATGAATCTGGCCTTTGCTAGCTGAGGCCAAGCTCTGAGAGCATTGAAGATCGCTCTTAGTTCCAGAATGTTTATCGGGAGAAGAGACTCTTCCCGAGACCATAGTCCCTGAGCTTTCAGGGATTCCCAGACCGCGCCCCAGCCCACTAGACTGGCGTCGGTCGTGACAATGACCCACTCTGGTCTGCGGAAGCTCATTCCCTGGGATAGATGGTCCAGGGTCAGCCACCAACGGAGTGAATCTCTGGTCTTCTGATCTACTTGAACCATTGGAGACAAGTCTGTATAGTCCCCATTCCACTGTTTGAGCATGCACAGTTGTAATGGTCTTAGATGAATTCGTGCAAAAGGAACTATGTCCATTGCTGCAACCATCAACCCTACTACTTCCATGCACTGCGCTATGGAAGGACGTGGAACAGAATGAAGAACTTGACATGTGCTTAGAAGTTTTGACTTTCTGACCTCTGTCAGAAAAATCCTCATTTCTAATGAATCTATTATTGTTCCCAAGAAGGGAACTCTTGTTGACGGAGACAGAGAACTTTTTCTATGTTCACCTTCCATCCGTGTGATCTAAGAAAGGACAGAACGAAATCTGTATGAGCCTTTGCTGTTGACAGGGACAACGCTTGTATTAGAATGTCGTCCAAGTATGGTACTACTGCAATGCCCCTCGGTCTTAGAACCGCTAGAAGGGACCCTAGTACCTTTGTGAAAATCCTTGGAGCAGTGGCTAACCCGAATGGGAGGGCCACAAACTGGTAATGTTTGTCCAGAAAGGCGAACCTTAGGAACTGATGATGTTCTTTGTGGATAGGAATATGTAGGTACGCATCCTTTAGATCCACGGTAGTCATAAATTGACCTTCCTGGATAGTGGGTAGAATCGTTCAAATGGTTTCCATCTTGAACGATGGTACCCTGAGAAATTTGTTTAGGATCTTCAAATCCAAAATTGGTCTGAAAGTTCCCTCTTTTTTGGGAACTACGAACAGATTTGAATAAAATCCCATTCCTTGTTCCTTTATTGGAACTGGGTGTATCACTCCCATCTTTAACAGGTCTTCTACACAATTTAAGAACGCCTGTCTCTTTATTTGGTTTAAGGATAAGTGAGACATGTGGAACCTTCCCCTTGGGGGTAGTTCCCTGAATTCCAGAAGATAACCCTGAGAAACTATTTCTAGTGCCCAGGGATCCTGAACATCTCTTGCCCAAGCCTGAGCAAAGAGAGAGAGTCTGCCCCCTACTAGATCCGGTCCCGGATCGGGGGCTACTCCTTCATGCTGTTTTGTTAGCAGCAGCAGGCTTCTTGGCCTACTTACCCTTGTTCCAGCCTTGCATCGGTTTCCAGGCTGGTTTGGGTTGTGAGGCATTACCCTCTTGCTTAGAGGATGCAGAATTAGAGGCCGGTCCGTTCCTGAAATTGCGAAAGGAACGAAAATTAGACTTATTCTTGGCCTTGAAAGTCCTATCTTGTGGAAGGGCGTGGCCCTTTCCCCCAGTGATGTCTGAGATAATCTCTTTCAATTCTGGTCCAAATAGAGTTTTACCTTTGAAAGGGATGTTAAGCAATTTTGTCTTGGATGACACATCCGCTGACCAAGACGTTAGCCAAAGCGCTCTGCGCGCCACAATTGCAAACCCTGAATTTTTCGCCGCTAATCTAGCTAATTGCAAAGCGGCATCTAAAATAAAAGAGTTAGCCAACTTAAGTGCGTGAACTCTGTCCATAACCTCCTCATATGGAGTCTCTCTACTGAGCGACTTTTCTAGTTCTTCGAACCAGAACCACGCTGCTATAGTGACAGGAACAATGCACGAAATGGGTTGTAGAAGGTAACCTTGCTGTACAAAAATCTTCTTAAGCAAACCCTCCAATTTTTTATCCATAGGATCTTTGAAAGCACAACTATCCTCGATAGGAATAGTAGTGCGCTTGTTTAGAGTAGAAACTGCCCCCTCGACCTTAGGGACTGTCTGCCATAAGTCCTTTCTGGGGTCGACCATAGGAAATAATTTCTTAAATATAGGAGGGGGAACAAAAGGTATGCCGGGCTTTTCCCACTCCTTATTCACTATGTCCGCCACCCGCTTGGGTATAGGAAAAGCGTCGGGGTGCACCGGAACCTCTAGGAACTTGTCCATCTTGCATAATTTCTCTGGAATGACCAAGTTGTCACAATCATCCAGAGTAGATAACACCTCCTTAAGCAGTGCGCGGAGATGTTCTAATTTAAATTTAAATGTCACAACATCAGGTTCAGCTTGTTGAGAAATTTTTCCTGAATCTGAAATTTCCCCATCTGACAAAACCCCCCTCATGGCCACTTCAGATTGGTGTGAGGGTATGACAGAACAATTATCATCAGCGCCCTCCTGCTCTTCAGTGTTTAAAACAGAGCAATCGCGCTTTCTCTGATATGTAGGCATTTTGGATAAAATATTTGCTATGGAGTTATCCATTACAGCCGTCAATTGTTGCATGGTAATAAGCATTGGCGCGCTAGATGTACTAGGGGCCTCCTGCGTGGGCAAAACTGGTGTAGACACAGTAGGAGATGATGTAGTATCATGTCTACTCCCCTCATCTGAGGAATCATCTTGGGCAATTTCATTATCTGTGGCAGTACTGTCCTTATTTTGTTTGGACGCTATGGCACAATTATCACACAAATTTAAATGGGGAGACACATTTGCTTTCATACATATAGAACATAGCTTATCCGAAGGCACAGACATGTTAAACAGGCTTAAACTTGTCAATAAAGCACAAAAAACGCTTTAAAACAAAACCGTTACTGTCTCTTTAAATTTTAAACAGAAACACTTTATTACTGAATATGTGAAAAAGTATGAAGGAATTGTTCAAAAATTACCAAAATTTCACCACAGTGTCTTAAAGCATTAAGAGTATTGCACACCAATTTTCAGAGCTTTAACCCTTAAAATAACGGAACCGGAGCCGTTTACAAATTTAACCCCTATACAGTCCCAGCTATAGCCTTTGCTGCGACCTAACCAAGCCCAGAGGGGAATACGATACCAAATGACGCCTTCAAGAAACTTTTCCAGCTACTTTCAGATCCTCACACATGCATCTGCATGTCTTGCTCTCAAAAACAACTGCGCAGTAATGGCGCGAAAATCAGGCTCAGCCTACAACTGGGAAGGCCCTCCCTGACTGGAAAAGGTGTCTAACATAGTGCCTGCCGTTAAAAAACGTTCCCCAAGTTTATAAATGTGAATTATCAGCATAAGTATGTATAAAATGTCCAAATAAAGCAATCGATTTAGCCCATAAAAGTGTCTACCAGTTTTACAGCCCATATTAAGCCCTTTATTCTGTTTGCTTGACTAAGAAAATGGCTTACCGGTCCCCATGAGGGGAAATGACAGCCTTCCAGCATTACATGGTCTTGTTAGAAATATGGCTAGTCATACCTTAAGCAGAAAAGTCTGCTAACTGTTTCCCCCAACTGAAGTTACTTCATCTCAACAGTCCTATGTGGAAACAGCAATCGATTTTAGTTACTGTCTGCTAAAATCATCTTCCTCTCACAAACAGAAATCTTAATCCTTTTCTGTTTCAGAGTAAATAGTACATACCAGCACTATTTTAAAATAACAAACACTTGATAGAAGAATAAAAAAAAAACTACATTTAAACACCAAAAAACTCTTAACCATCTCCGTGGAGATGTTGCCTGTGCAACGGCAAAGAGAATGACTGGGGTGGGCGGAGCCTAGGGGGGACTATGTGGCCAGCTTTGCTGGGACTCTTTGCCATTTCCTGTTGGGGAAGAGATATTCCCACAAGTAAGGATGACGCCGTGGACCGGACACACCAATGTTGGAGAAATAACACTTAGCTTTGGTAGATTTCTTTTCATAAAAATTTCAAAAAAACTTAAAATCAAAGGCACTAGAATCAAATTGAGATAACTGCCTAAAGAACCTTTCTACCAAAGGCTGCTTCCGAAGAAGCAAACACATCAAATGGTAAAATTTAGTAAAAGTATGCAAAGACGACCATGTTGCTGCTTTGCAAATTTGATCAACTGAAGCTTCACTCTTGAAAGCCCAGGAAGTGGCAACAGATCTAGTAGAATGAGCTGTAACTCTGAGGTGGAGACTGCCCCGCCTCCAAATAAGCTTTGTGAATCAAAAGTCTCAACCAAGAAGCCAGAGAAATAGCAGAGGCTTTCTGACCTTTCCTGGAGCCAGAAAAAAATAATAAATGGACTAGAAATCTTTCAGAAATCTTTAGAAGCCTCAACATAATATTTCAAAGCTCTAACCACATCCAGAGAATGTAAAGACCTTTTAAGAGTATTATTGGGATTAGGACACACTTTGGTAGATGTGTTTTCAGGCAACTTGGTTCCTACAGTAACAGAGGCAGGATCAGTTTGAGACATCTTGCAAAATGTAACAAAAGAAGAAAAAATAATATTTTAACAAAATATTGAATTTCCTCAAAATAGCAGTTTCAGTAATGGGAAAAATGCTTATGAAAAAATATTTATGTGAAAATAAAATCAAAAGCAAACATCATAGCGCTCTATAAACAAATGAGAGCAGAGAGCAAAAGAGGAAGAGACTTAATATAACAAATTTTTGGCACCAACAATGACGAAAACAAAGATGACGCATATGCAGTAAATGTTGGCACCAAAGTTAACAAGAAATGACACAACTTGCATCATAACAGGCACGACTACGCGCCAAAAATATTCGCGCCAAGAATGACGCAATAAATAAAAGCATTTTGCATCATTGAGAGCCTAATTTGCGAGCCTAATATGCTTACCTGATAAATTTATTTATTTATTGACACGGTGAGTCCACGGGATCATCAATTACTGTTGGGAATATTACTCCTGACCAGCAGGAGGCGGCAAAGAGCACCACAGCAAAGCTAATAAGTATCACATTCCTATCCACAATCCCCCAGTCATTCGACCCAAGGAAAGGAGAGAAAGGAAATAACACAAGGTGCAGAGGTGCCTGAGGTTTATATAACAAAGAAACTGTCTGAAATAACAGGACGGGCCGTGGACTCACTGTGTCAAGAAATAAATACATTTATCAGGTAAGCATAAATTTTGTTTTCTTTCTAATGACAAGGTGAGTCCACGGGATCATCAATTTCTGTTGGGAATCAATACCCAAGCTAGAGGACATATGATCAAGGAAGGACAAGACAGGAAACCTAAACAGAAGGCACCACTGCTTGCAGAACCTTTCTCCCAAAAGAAACCTCACCTGAAGCAAAATAATGAAATTTATAGAAAAATTGGGCAAAGAAGTCACAGCCTTACATATCTGTTCTACAGAGGCCTCATTCTTGAAAGCCCAAGAGGAAGACACTGCCTTGGTGGAATGAGCTATAAATCTTTCTGGAGGCTGCTGCCCAGCAGACTCACATGCCAAACAAAAAGAACTTCTCAACCAGAGAGAAAGAGAAGTGGAAGTAGCTTTCTGACCTCCAGAAACAAGGCAGACGACTGACGAAAGTCCTTAGAAGCCTGCAAATAAAAAAACTGGAGAAAAAATTAGATAATTGGATCCTGATCCAAAAATATCCTTTAGATACACGCCAAATTTTATGGTAAATCCTTAAAGAGACAGGCATTCAAGCCTGAACTATGGTCTCAGTGACCAATTTGAAATTCCACGCTTGACTAGAATCAAGCGTTCAATTTCCAAGCAGAAAGCTTCCGAGAAAGAAATATTGAAGAAGGGAAAGACCCTCAATTAGAAGGTCTTTCCACAGAAAAAAATCTCTAAGGAGAGATAGATGAAAACTCAGTCAAGTCTGCCCACTTAATTCACCAAACATCTATCAGAACGGTCTACAGATCACTAGATCTTGAACCATATCCTGGACGCCTGGCAACTGCCGAAAAGTCTCAAAAACCCATTCCGGGAACCCCCCATGTAAGGGTTTCCCCTGAAAGCACCTCCAGATGGAGAGTGCCACTCCCGGAAGAAAATACTGTGTGTGTACAGAAATCAGATTCCCAGATGTCCACCCCTGAAAAAAGGGTGATAAACAACAATCGTGAGCTCCCACTCGCAGAAAATCCAAGTCACACCTATGACTAAGGAACTCCAAGTCCCTCAGGAATAAATAATATCCAAGCACTGCATAGTTAACCGGATACTGGGGTGGAGGGAACCGAGCCCATGTCTCCAAGGGGACTGAAGATTTAACACAGTGCTTTAGACAGCACGGTCCCTGACGTAAGCCACTGAGGAGACCTAATCCGACTGGACCTAGATAAGCCAACTGAGACCAAGGTCTCAGAACAATGCAAATCTCTTTCAACTCCAAAATGTTAAAGAGGATGCAGACACTTCCATGACTTAAAAGGTCCAAAACTGCTTCCCAGCCCAGTAGGCTGCTGTCTGATCACATCACCCAGGAATGTGTCCAGCAGCACGCTCCTAAGACTGAGACCCAAGGAAAAAACTCTTGATGACTGATCTAGATCTACCTCCTGCGATAGATTCGAAAGATCTCTTTTACATAGTAAAAGCAAAAAAGGGGATGATGACCAGACCAATTCTCTCCATACATAGAGTCACTGAACGTGAAGAAAAAACGGTTATATACCTGAAAAGCGCAGTTAATCACCCAAAAGGGTCTCAAGGCGCTGCTCATTTTATAAACCTCGGACGGATGAAAAACTGAGTGGACCTCGCCGGGGATCGAGCCTACAACCCTTGGGTTGCTACAAGGCTCAGCCACAGTGCTAGCATGCTGAGCTATCTGTTCGGCTTCAAAATCAACTGCAGCTGGATTCAAAATCTCAACCCTCAGATTGCCAGCTGGTCGAGTTATCAACCAGAAAATAGGGCTTGCTGTTGACCGGACCGAAGACAGCAGAGAGAGGAAGGGAAGAAAACCTTGATTATCTGACCTCTTTTAGGAATCTTCTCCTAGAGAGAGATAAATTAAGGTTCTCAACAAATGCACACTTGTAGATGAACCAAAGAAGCTCATCTCCTGATTCTTTTACCATCCATGGGAAAGAAGATTAGCCAAAATCTCTTGAAAGAGAAAGGTACAACTGTGACGGCCAGAACCTGAGAAACCCTTGGAAAATAGATTCCGTTCCCAGACTGGGATAGGGATATCACTCCCAGGAAGAGGAAGATCCGGGAACTAGATCAAGTATGTCTCTCAACATACCTGAATTGTATATACACTAGCCCCTGGAAGGGATATCTAGATTGAATTAAGTTTGGTTGGCTTCCAACAGACGTGACCTTCAGACAGAAGAAAAAGCAACTTTCCAAAAGACCTATTCTCTTGACTAGTGGTAGAAAAAGGAAATTTATGCTTACCTGATAAATTGATTTTTCTACTATACGACGAGTCCACGGATTTCATCCTTAATTGTGGGATATTTTCCTTCTGCTAACAGGAAGTGGCAAAGAGCACCACAGCAGAGCTGTATATATAGCTCCTCCCTTCCCCTCCACTCCCAGTCATTCGACCGAAGGTTTTAGGAAGAGAAAGGAAAAGCTAAAAGGTGCAGAGGTGACTGAAGTTGTAAATAATAAAAAATATAATCGGTCTTAAATTGACAGGGAGGGCCGTGGACTCGTCGTATCATAGAAGAAATCAATTTATCAGGTAAGCATAAATTTCCTTTTCTTCTACAAGATACGACGAGTCCACGGATTTCATCCTTACTTGTGGGATACAATACCAAAGCTACAGGACACGAATGAAAGGGAGGGACAAGACAGAGACCTAAACGGAAGGAACCACTGCTTGAAGAACTTTCCTCCCAAAAACAGCCTCAGAAGAAGCAAAAGTATCAAATTTGGAAAATTTGGAAAAAGTATGAAGGGACGACCAAGTCACAGCCTTACAAACCTGTTCAACAGATGCATCATTTTTAAAAGCCCATGTGGAAGCCACAGCCCTAGTAGAATGAGCCGTAATTCTTTCAGGAGGCTGCTGTCCAGCAGTCTCATATGCCAGGCGGATGATACTTCTCAGCCAAAAAGAAAGAGGTAGCCGTAGCTTTCTGACCCCTACGCTTTCCAGAATAAACAATGAATAATAAAGATGATTGACGGAAATCCTTAGTTGCCTGTAAGTAGAACTTTAAGGCACGGACCACGTCCAGGTTATGTAACAGACGCTCCTTCTTAGAAGAAGGATTAGGACAAAAGGAAGGAACAACAATTTCCTGATTAATATTCTTATTTGAAACAACCTTAGGAAGAAAACCAGGTTTGGTACGTAAAACCACCTTATCAGAATGAAATATGAGATAAGGCGAATCACACTGTAACGCTGAAAGCTCAGAAACTAATAGCAACCAAAAACAGAACTTTCCAAGATAACAATTTAATATCTATGGAATGCATAGGTTCAAACGGAACACCTTGAAGAACTCGAATAACTAAATTTAAACTCCAGGGAGGAGTAATTGGTCTAAATACAGGCTTAATTCTAGATAGAGCCTGACAAAAAGACTGAACATCTGGCACATCTGCCAAACGTTTGTGAACCAAAATTGACAAAGCAGAAAATTGTCCCTTTAAAGAACTTGCTGATAACCCTTTCTCCAATCCTTCTTGGAGAAAAGACAGAATCCTGGGAATCCTAACTTTACTCCATGAGTAACCCTTGGATTCACAACAATAAAGATATTTACGCCATATCTGATAGATTTATCTAGTGACAGGCTTTCTAGCCTGTATCAAAGTATTGATGACCGAATCAGAGAATCCTCGCTTAGATGAAGCGTTCAATCTCCATGCAATCAGCTGCGGAGAAATTAGATTTGGATGTTGGAAAGGACCTTGGATGAGAAGATCCTGTCTCAAAGGAAGTTTCCACGGTGGCAGAGAGGACATGTCCACTAAATCCGCATACCAAGTCCTGCGTGGCCACACAGTCACTATCAGGATTACTGAAGCTCTCTCCTGTTTGATTCGAGCAATCACGAGTGGAAGGAGAGTTAACGGTGGAAACACATAAGCTAGGCCGAATGACCAAGGCACTGTCAAGCAAGAATACCACCTTTTCATTACCACCTTAAAGATTCATCTAATGAAGAAAAAAACTATAACCAACAGGGTATTATGTTCATATTTCAGAGAATGTTGTTTATCTAAAAGATAATCTGTTTCAGAGAACAAATAAGAACAACTAGTGTTTTATCCTGATATAAGTTGGATGACAAGCACGAATAACACCTTGAATTATCATTACCATCTTAAGAACTCACCACCACCTTAAAGATTCATTCAACAAAGAAAACTCACAACCAATAGAAATTTAAGGTGGGGTATTTAAATTCCACAACTAGCTCCTTGAAAGATCAGTCTTGATAAAGCCTACACTGAGGTGAAACGCGTAGACGTGTATTTGAGGAGCAAGTAAAGAAAAGAAACATCTATAATAGCGATCAGCCGTGCTGGCTATTAACCCAGCTAATATTAATACTCTGCGCAGAGTTACTACTGAATTTGGATCGCAACTATTTACATTCACAAGCCTGGAACGGATCGATAAAAGCGGAGAGAATACCGATATATCCCCGAAGTAAAGTGGATGCCTGGAGAGACCTAAGCGGTAGTGTTTTTCGTGGACGAGAACCGTTACGTTACCACACCAATAAGGTCAGAGGTGAGAGCGTAAGCTGACAGGTCGATGTGAGACCGCAGGGACGCCATATGATCTACGCTGTAATCTGAACAGCAGGGGACCGGTAAAGTATACCCGCTTGATTAATCAATCCCATACTGAACTTTCTTGTCTAAACTGCATCTGAGTGTTTTCAAGTTTCTAAGTTATTTCTTTACCCGCCTATAATTACTAACATTCTACCTTTGGCATTTATGCAAATTATTGCTGAGTTTTCTACGGAATAAATTCTTTGACATTTATGCAAATTACTGCTGAGTTTTCTACAGACTAAATGGCTGCTTTTTCAAAATCGGGACAATAACCTTAGGAAAATATAGGATTATTTAAAGTTTTATTGCTGCCAAAATTTCTATTGCTACATTTTATTATTTATGATTTATTTTTTTTATCTTAACCCACATACAAGGGTGAATTGCAACATTGATACGTGTATTGCAACATTGTTAAGTGAATTACAACAATCTGAGGTGGAGCATAACATTCTCTGAAACAAACAAGGGTATTAACGATAACCAATAATACACGTGTTAATCTGACTACTGGTAGCTATTGTTCATAGGTGATTATATTCGAATAGCCGAAGGTTTAGTGTTTTAGATTTAATAGAGGAGGAGGAGACGTCCTCTCCTTGTTTTTTGAATGATTTCTTTGATTGTTTTTATAATGTTTAATGTTTTAACCGGATCAGCATAGTATGCTTATTTTAAATATATGTATGTTCCGTATATGTAATTAAATTATATTATACCTCATTTACAACGTATCTCAAGTTCATATATTTACAATAAGTTCATATATTTACATTAAAGGGCCACTAAACCCAAAATCTTTCTTTCAGGATTCAGATAGAACATACAAATTTAAACAACATTACAATTTACTTCTATTATTTATTTTGCTTCATTTTTTAGATATCCTTATTTGAAGAAAAAGCAATGCACATGGGTGAGCCAATCACACGAGGCTTCTATGTGCAGCAACCAATCAGCAGCTACTGAGCATATCTAGATATGCTTTTCAGCAAAGAATATCAAGAGAATAAAACAAATTAGATAATAGAAGTAAATTAGAAAGATGTTTATAATTGCATTCTCTTTCTAAATCATGAAAGAAAAAAATGTGGGTTTCATGTCCCTTTAAGTTCATATAATCACACTAATTTTATATTTCTACATATCCACATTGACTCTATTAATTTTTGAATTGTATTCAATTGATTCACATCCCTAGCTACCCTACATCTAGATATAGGTCAAGCGCTGTTTATTTTCTTCTTTCCAATCGACTTTAGAATATCTGTGAGATTATTCTGTTAAACAGCTCATAGGGTGTAAGTAAGGCGCTTCTTATTGTTTCTTAGTTTCACAATACTATAGTTGTACGCTTAGCCAGGGTAGATATAGCTCCCTCTACCTTAGGGACCGTTTGCCACGAGTCCCGAATGGTGTCTGATATGGGAAACATTTTCTTAAAATTAGGAGGGGGAGAAAACGGTATACCTGGGCTATCCCATTCCTTTTTTATAATTTCCGAAATTCTTTTAGGAACCGGAAAAACATCAGTGTAAGTAGGCACCTCTAGATATTTGTCCATCTTACACAATTTCTCTGGTGGTATCACAATAGGGTCACAATCATCCAGAGTCGCTAAAACCTCCCGAAGTAACAGGCGGAGGTGTTCAAGCTTAAATTTAAAGGACATAATGTCCGAATCTGTCTGAGGTAACACATTCCCTGAGTCTGAAAGCTCTCCCTCAGACAGCAATTCCCTGACCCCCAACTCAGAACACTGTGAGGGTACATCGGAAATAGCTAATAAAGCATCAGAGCATTCAGTATTCACATTAATACCTGACCTACTGTGTTTACCCTGTAACACTGGTAATGTAGATAATACCTCTGTAAGGGTAGTTGACATAACTGCAGCCATCTCCTGCAGAGTAAAGGAATTAGACGCACTAGAGGAACTTGGCGTCGCTTGTGTGGGCGTTAAAGGTTGTGACACTTGGGGAGAATTGGATGGCATATCCTGATTCTCTTCAGACTGAGAATCATCCTTAGACACACTTTCTTGACCTAAAATATGCTTTTTACAATGTAAGGCCCTTTCAGTACAAAAGGTACACAATGTAAGAGGGGGTTCCACAATAGCTTCTAAACACATAGAACAATGAGATTCCTCAATGTCAGACATGTTAAACAAACTAGTAATAACCACAGAAGTTGTTAAACACTTTATTTATTGCTTTAAACACATTTTTGAAAAACATATACTGCGCCTTTAAGAAGTAAAAAGCGCACAAATTTTCCAAAACTGCTTCAAAAACGTTAATTTGCTTTAAAAATTAACTGAAACTCATTAATGGCTCCAAAAATTATTGCACCCCAGGAGTAAGGGGAGAAATGAACTCCTAAAGGTAATTTAAATAACAAAAATGTAAATTTTCAAAAAAATACCCCCTGCACCTCGCCACAGCTCTGCTTGCTGCTTCTCAGCCAGAAGGAAGTGCGCACCTCAGCTTGCAAAATTAAGCCCAGCCCATCATGGTCGATGTTCGAGTAGGCCTCAAACAACCACATGGAGAAGTGGTTTTTAAGCAAACTAAGTGGAACATATAAAACCCCAAACAACATATCCAGTATAGCCACACCGGTTATTCAGTGCCAACAAAAAAACGATCAACAGTTTCTGCCTCTCCCCTTGTCTAAAGTAATGCCCCTTATATGATTGTCAACAGAAAATAAAACATAGGTCTCCAGTAACACCCCTCTGTTTAACAGGTCTACTGCTTACCCCATTCCCTTACAGGGAAAAAAATGCCAGCCAGTTCTGATATATCAAGTCTCCTCAGAAATAAAGGGCTGCGCATACCTCAAAGCTGTTTGTAGCATGAAACCGTTCTCCACACTGAAGATGTCTCTTCTGTTACCTTCAGAAGTCTTGTGGGAACTAACATGGATCTTAGTTACAGCTGCTAAGATCATCAACCTCAGGGCAGAAATCTTCTTCCATATCCCCCTGAGGAAAATAGTACTCACCGGTACCATTTAAAAATAAAAAACTTCTTGATTGAAGAAAACTAAAACTAACACCTCACTTTACCTCTTCCTAGTATAACACAGGCAAAGAGAATGACTGGGGGTGGAGGGGAAGGGAGGAGCTATATATACAGCTCTGCTGTGGTGCTCTTTGCCACTTCCTGTTAGCAGGAGGAAAATATCCCACAAGTAAGGATGAAATCTGTGGACTCATCTTATCTTGTAGAAGAAAAACACTTTTTCTGCCCCCGTAAGGTCAGAGGATAATTAAGTCAGACCAGGTCCCACCCGTATAAATCCTTGAAAAGGAAAAACCAATACCTCGTATTTGCAGGAAGCATAAAAAAAACGGACCTACTACAGCAGGACATGAGGTATAACTATACCACTAAGCCACAGGTAGGCTTTTCAGCTGACCAAGATATCAGCCCTCCTTAACCATGGATCCGAAAGGATCAGCTCCATAGAAATCAAAGATCTCTGAACCATGGTAGGAACTACTAAAGGAACTGTGCCTCTTAAAGGAGTCTATGACAGGAAATCCTTTACATGACGAGAGACAGGAAGAATCTCTGCATCTCCTATTCCCTTGAAAAAATCCAAGGCACGAAAAAACACTTCCTCATGAAAGGAACATCATGGAAAAGATAAAGCTATAAAACCTTTAACCCCTTAATGACCACAGCACTTTTCCATTTTCTGTCCGTTTGGGACCAAGGCTATTTTTACATTTTTGTGGTGTTTGCGTTTAGCTGTAATTTTCCTCTTACTCGTTTACTGTACCCACACATATTATATACCGTTTTTCTCGCCATTAAATGGACTTTCAAAATATACCATTATTTTCATCATATCTTATAATTTACTATAAAAAATATTATAAAATATGAGGAAAAAATGGAAAAAAACACACTTTTTCTAACTTTGACCCCCAAAATCTGTTACACATCTACAACCACCAAAAAACACCCATGCTAAATAGTTTCTAAATTTTGTCCTGAGTTTAGAAATACCCAATGTTTACATGTTCTTTACTTTTTTTGCAAGTTATAGGGCTATAAGTACAAGTAGCACTTTGCCATTTCCAAACCACTTTTTTTCAAAATTAGCGCTAGTTACATTGGGACACTAATATCTTTCAGGAATCTCTGAATATCCATTGACATGTATATATTTTTTTTTAGTAGACATCCCAAAGTATTGATCTAGGCCCATTTTGGTATATTTCATGGCACCATTTCACCGCCGAATGCGATCAAATAAAAAAATTATTTTACTTTTTCACAAATTTTTTCACAAACTTTAGGTTTCTCACTGAAATTATTTACAAACAACTCATGAAATTATGGAATAAATGGTTGTAAATGCTTCTCTGGGATCCCCTTTGTTCATAAATAGCAGACATATATGGCTTTGGCTTTGCTTTTTGGTAATTAGAAGGCTGCTAAATGCCACTGCGCACCAACCGTGTATTATGCCCAGCAGTGAATGGGTTAATTAGGGAGCATGTAGGGAGCTTCTAGGGTTAATTTTAGCTCTAGTGTAGTGTAGTAGACAACCCCAAGTATTGATCTAGGCCCATTTTGGTATATTTCATGCCACCATTTCACCGCCAAAAGCAATCAAATAAAAAAAAATTGTTCACTTTTTCAAACTTTAGGTTTTTCACTAAAATTATTTACAAACAGCTTGTGCAATTATGGCACACATGGTTTTAAATGCTTCTCTGGGATCCCCTTTGTTCATAAATAGCAGACATATATGGCTTTGGCGTTGCTTTTTGGTAATTATAAGGCCGCTAAATGCTGCTGCGCATCACATGTGTATTATGGCCAGCAGTGAAGGGGTTAATTAGGTAGTTTGTAGGGAGCTTGCAGGGTTAATTTTAGCTTTAGTGTAGAGATCAGACTCCCACCTGACACATCCCACCCCCTGATCCCTCCCAAACAGCACTCTTCCCTCCCCCACCCCACAATTGTCCCCGCCATCTTAAGTACTGGCAGAAAGTCTGCCAGTACTAAAATAAAAGGTATAAAAAAAAAAAAAAAAAAAAATTTTTTTAAGCATATTTACATATGCTGCTATGTAGGGTCCCCCCTTAGCCCCCAACCTCCCTGATCCCCCCAAAATAGCTCCCTAACCCTCCCCCTCTGCCTTATTGGGGCCATCTTGGGTACTGGCAGCTGTCTGCCAGTACCCAGTTTGCAAATAAAAATGTTGTTTTTTTTATGTTTTACTATTTGTTTCTGTAGTGTAGCTTCCCCCCCACAGTCCAATACCCCACCAGCCAAACCGATCACTAAAAAAACCATAATAACCCTTTGATCCCCACTTCTAAGAAAAACATTTTCTGTAGCTTAGTGGTTCCCACCCGCTCCCTCCCCGTGCACGCGCGCGCGTCCGTGCGCGTCCCCCCGGTCGTCCCCGCCCCCGATCCCGCCCCCCTCCGCATCACAAAGGCCATCGATGGCCGCCACCCACCTCCCACACCGGCTCCCACCCACCAACGAAGGTAGCCGTTAATGTCCGGTGCAGAGAGGGCCACAGAGTGGCTCTCTCTGCACCGGATGGCTACAAATGGTTATTGCAGGATGCCTCGATATCGAGGCATCACTGCAATAACCGGAAAGCAGCTGGAAGCGAGCAGGATCGCTTCCAGCTGCTTTCCAAACCGAGGACGTGCAGGGTACGTTCTCAGGCATTAACTGCCTTTTTTTTGAGGACGTACCCTGCACGTCCTCGGTCATTAAGGGGTTAAAGGTTGACAACGATAGGGTTATCAATGTCGTCCTAGAAGCTTTAACCTCCCTTAACAATATACAACGTGTATAAGCATACATCTGAAAGGTACCACTTCAGCATCAGATGAAGGAATTATACTCTCCGAATCTGAGAATTTACCCTCAGAAGCTACCGGCGACCACTCCACACAAGACTCAGGAGAAATAGCTGTCTGTGTAGCAGACAGAGGAGCAGAGACATTACTATCTGAAAGAGTCCTCTTGCAGATTCCCTGTATGAAAGGAAAAAACAGATAAAGCCGCAGATAACGCGTAGGATACCTAAGCTGCAATATTGTAAGCAAATGCACTCCCCCAGGAGTAAGAGAGGAACCGCAGGGCACTACATGTGTTTCCAAAAGGCTTGGGACGTTTAAGGAGAAAAAACTATGGCATTGCCTAAACAGTTTCATCCTGAGAGACATGAGGCTCAGAGGGCAACAATCTATGAAATATTCAATAGGTTTATACTAACGACCTACCAGTAGTGAGGAATAAACTTCCCTTAAGGGAAAAGAGACATATGATAGACCATATATCCATTTAACCCATCAGAGGCCACTATCCATTTTAGATATAGACTGGATAATTCACCACTGAACTATAGTGGAATAATTCTGCATATAAAAACCTCAATTTGAGGATGTAAAAAATATGCGCTCCAGTAGTACTCTCTATAAAAGGAATGTACATACAGGACCTAATGAGCTAGAATTAACATATGCCACATAACTTTATAAACGTGCAATATGCACTAAAAAAGGATATTCATTTATAAACCTTATTCGCTAAGAAACACACAGGAAACTTTATTTTTTATTAACCTGTAACATTGTCAGTTCAAGATTTTAGTTCCAAAATCCTGCCCAATGACTTAGATAAAAGTTATTTAATAGCCGTATAGAATATAACAGGGGCATAGCTCTGTAAAAAGGTATACAGTTTCCCTGAGCACTGATAATAAAAAACAACCCAGAGTATTAAAGTATGAATAAATACAAACAGGTCTAGAGACAGTATTAAGCATATGAAAGAATAAACACATCGTGTTAAGTCACACTTTGGAATGGAAATTCAGTACAGAGCAGCCTGTAACGCTGCTCCGCTCTCAGAGATCATCTATAGCCGGAGAGCGAGGCGGAGAAAATTTCTCGACCGTATTCCCCTAAAATGGAGTCGCTCCGATTCATTAAAGAGGAGTTAGGGCCACAATCACATGGGGAAGAAGGCATGCATTGAATTGCGCTATATCTTGATGAAAAATCCTCCTCAGGTCTATGCTTCAGAGACCTAACAAGTAAACATACCGGCCTTTGAGCTGTTAGAACCGCTACCGCTCCGCTTACAGTTAGACAGTGGTAGGAAAAAAATAAATAAAGGCATATCATTCCCATAGTAATGGTGCCTAGAGAAGCGCGCTCTCCGGAAACGGCACCCAGCAATAAAACACACTTTATTATCCTCAATAAGTCTGTAGTATTTAAACCAATACTGAGCCCGCAAGAAAGGTTTAACTCCTTCCTACCTAGAAGGAAATTCACCCCTAGTCTCCATAACACATGTAAAACAGTGCCTGCTCTCTAACGCTAAAAAAACCTTACTCCTGAAGGATTTTGTGTCCCAAATGAATAGCAGGGAGCCTTAACTCCATCAGTGCCAGCCTCCTAGCCCCAGAAGACCATAAAGGCACTTACCTGCAGTCTAGTTGTCCGGCTGGAGAACGACAAACCTGGCGTGAGAGGATGCCATTCCTCACAGAGACCTGTCTAAAAAAAGAATGAACAGAGTAAGCCTACTCTGGTCTTCTGACATAGGGCAGCAAACTGTTAGGAAAACGTAGTTAGGCCCACCACACAAGTTCCCAACTGCTTAAAAGCTACCACAGCCCTCCTGAAGAGACTAACGTTGAGTACAGCTAGACCCAAATTGTGATGGAAGGCCAGAGTAATCTTGCCCAGACTTCAAAATAAAAAAATCTTGATAGAAGAATCAAAATCAGGACACGTAATTACTTCACCTTCTCCTTGCACTAGAGGCAAAGAGAATGACTGGGGGATTGTGGGTAGGAAGGTGATAATTATTAGCTTTGCTGTGGTGCTCTTTGCCTCCTCCTGCTGGCCAGGAGTGATATTCCCAACAGTAATTGATGATCCCTTGGACTCCGTGTCATTAGAAAGTAAACAAATTTGAAGTTACAACTAGCTGGAATCCAAGGTAAGAAACAAATTACAAAATGTCTCCCAAAAACATAATTTCCATGCTGAAACTGTTAGATTGCAAAGGGAAATAAACATAGACCTGACTCATGGCAAATATATGCAATATATATTAAAACTTTAAAATATAAAGTGCCAAACATAGCTGAGAGTGTCTTAAACAATGATATATACTTAACTGAAGACACCCATCCACATATAGCAGACAGCCAAACCAGTACTGAAACATATCAGCAGAGGTAATTGTAAAGGAGTATAATGTCGATCTGTAAAGGGAGGTGGCAGATGAATCCCCAGGACCGAATTTACAGAGAGCGTTAGAATAGATTTTACATAGGTGAAAACATGGCATCATCAAGCAATACTCCCTTCACATCCCTCAGACAAACACTGTACTTTGAGAGGAATTGGGCTTCAAAATGCTTAGTAGCGCCTTTCACAGAAGAAATCAAGCATGACTTGCTTTACCATCCTCCAAAGAAGGCAAAGTTTGTAAAACCGAGGTATGAATGAGGTGGGAGGTGTATTTATAGGCATTTTGAGGTTTGGAAACTTTGCCCCTCCTTATAGGAATGTATATCTCATACGTCACTAGCTCATAGACTCTTGCCACTTAATAAAATAAATAGATATATATATTTTATTCCTACCAAGTTTTTAAAGCATCTCACATAGCTTAAAGGACCACTAAAAATGCATGATAGAAAATCCCTTTTAACCAGCTATTCTGCATTGATACTTTTCCTGATTCCTAAATTTGACTTTCGTCTCCCATCGTTTATTTAGATTTTGAAAGTTTAAAACCACATTCACTACTATCTGCTTGTAGGTCTCACACATTTAGACACAAGGTGAACATGTTTCTCACAAGTGCAACATAAAACCTTTAAGCAAGAGACTTTGAGAGCTAAATAAATAGCTTTAAAGGGGACAAAGAACCAACGCAAAGGGACAGTATAATGTACAATTGTTTTTCCTTTAATGTGCTTCCAATGACTTGTTATATCAGCTGTAGAGTATAAAATCTATGGGAGGTTGCTTCTTTATGTTTATTTTTGTGTATGAAATAGCTGGCTTTGTTCTTTGAGACTACAACATATTAAAATGGATTTATTTTTCCAGGAAATTAAAGGGATAGTTCACTATAAAATTGTTTTTCCTTGAATGTGTTCCCCAGGACTTGTTATACAAGCTGCCGCGTAAAACGCTATATGAGAAATTGCTCATTTATGCTTCTTTTTGCAAAATAAATAACTGGATTTGCCTTATTTATCTTATCATTCAGATGTTTCCCTTTCTTATCTCTGTCTCAATACTTAGAAAGAACAATTGAAAATTAAAAAACATAATTTATGCTTACCTGATAAATTCCTTTCTTCTGTAGTGTGATCAGTCCACGGGTCATCATTACTTGTGGGATATTATCTGCTCCCCTACAGGAAGTGCAAGAGGATTCACCCAGCAGAGTTGCTATATAGCTCCTCCCCTCTACGTCACCTCCAGTCATTCGACCAAGGACCAACGAGAAAGGAGAAGCCAAGGGTGTAGTGGTGACTGGAGTATAATTTAAAAAATATCTACCTGCCTTAAAAAACAGGGCGGGCCGTGGACTGATCACACTACAGAAGAAAGGAATTTATCAGGTAAGCATAAATTATGTTTTCTTCTGTTAAGTGTGATCAGTCCACGGGTCATCATTACTTGTGGGATACCAATACCAAAGCAAAAGTACATGGATGACGGGAGGGATAGGCAGGCTCTTTATACAGAAGGAACCACTGCCTGAAGAACCTTTCTCCCAAAAATAGCCTCCGAGGAAGCAAAAGTGTCAAATTTGTAAAATTTGGAAAAAGTATGAAGCGAAGACCAAGTTGCAGCCTTGCAAATCTGTTCAACAGAGGCCTCATTCTTAAAGGCCCAAGTGGAAGCCACAGCTCTAGTGGAATGAGCTGTAATTCTTTCAGGAGGCTGCTGTCCAGCAGTCTCATAAGCTAAACGAATTATGCTACGAAGCCAAAAAGAGAGAGAGGTAGCAGAAGCTTTTTGACCTCTCCTCTGACCAGAGTAAACGACAAACAGGGAAGACGTTTGTCGAAAATCTTTAGTTGCCTGTAAATAAAATTTAAGGGCACGAACTACATCCAGATTGTGCAAAAGACGTTCCTTCCTCGAAGAAGGATTTGGGCACAAGGATGGAACAACAATCTCCTGATTGATATTCCTGTTAGTGACTACCTTAGGTAAGAACCCAGGTTTAGTACGCAGAACTACCTTATCCGAGTGAAAAATCAAATAAGGAGAATCACAATGTAAGGCTGATAACTCAGAGACTCTTCGAGCCGAGGAAATAGCCATTAAAAATAGAACTTTCCAAGATAACAACTTTATAACAATGGAATGAAGGGGTTCAAACGGAACACCCTGTAAAACGTTAAGAACAAGGTTTAAACTCCATGGTGGAGCCACAGCTTTAAACACAGGTTTAATCCTGGCCAAAGCCTGACAAAAAGCCTGAATGTCTGGAACTTCTGACAGACGCTTGTGTAACAGAATGGACAGAGCTGAGATCTGTCCCTTTAAGGAACTAGCGGATAACCCCTTTTCTAAACCTTCTTGTAGAAAAGACAATATCCTAGGAATCCTAACCTTACTCCAAGAGTAACCTTTGGATTCGCACCAATATAGGTATTTACGCCATATTTTATGGTAAATCTTTCTGGTAACAGGCTTCCTAGCCTGTATTAAGGTATCAATAACTGACTCAGAAAAACCACGCTTTGATAAGATCAAGCGTTCAATTTCCAAGCAGTCAGCTTCAGAGAAGTTAGATTTTGATGTTTGAAAGGACCCTGAATCAGAAGGTCCTGTTTCAGAGGTAACGACCAAGGTGGACAGAATGACATGTCCACCAGATCTGTATACCAAGTCCTGCGTGGCCATGCAGGCGCTATTAGAATCACTGATGCTTTCTCCTGTTTGATTCTGGCAATCAATCGAGGAAGCATCGGGAAAGGTGGAAACACATAAGCCATCCTGAAGGTCCATGGTGCTGTCAAGGCATCTATCAGGACCGCTCCCGGATCCCTGGATCTGGACCCGTAGCGCGGAAGCTTGGCGTTCTGTCGAGACGCCATGAGATCTATCTCTGTTTTGCCCCAACGTCGAAGTATTTGGGCAAAGACCTCTGGATGAAGTTCCCACTCCCCCGGATGAAAAGTCTGACGACTTAAGAAATCCGCCTCCCAGTTCTCCACTCCCGGGATGTGGATTGCAGACAGGTGGCAAGAGTGAGACTCTGCCCAGCGAATTATCTTCGATACTTCCATCATTGCTAGGGAGCTTCTTGTCCCTCCCTGATGGTTGATATAAGCTACAGTCGTGATGTTGTCCGACTGGAACCTGATGAACCCCCGAGTTGTTAACTGGGGCCAAGCCAGAAGAGCATTGAGGACTGCTCTCAATTCCAGAATGTTTATTGGAAGAAGACTCTCCTCCTGATTCCATAGTCCCTGAGCCTTCAGAGAATTCCAGACAGCGCCCCAACCTAGTAGGCTGGCGTCTGTTGTTACAATTGACCAGTCTGGCCTGCTGAATGGCATTCCCCTGGACAGATGTGGCCGATAAAGCCACCATAGAAGAGAATTTCTGGTCTCTTGATTCAGATTTAGAGTGGGGGACAAATCTGAGTAATCCCCATTCCACTGACTTAGCATGCACAGATGCAGTGGTCTGAGATGTAGGCGTGCAAAAGGAACTATGTCCATTGCTGCTACCATTAGTCCGATTACCTCCATGCATTGAGCTACTGACGGGTGTTGAATAGAATGAAGGACACGGCATGCACTTTGAAGTTTTGTTAACCTGTCCTCTGTCAGGTAAATCTTCATTTCTACAGAATCTATCGGAGTCCCCAGGAAGGGAACTCTTGTGAGTGGAAAGAGAGAACTTTTCTCTTCGTTCACTTTCCATCCATGCGACCTTAGAAATGCCAGTACTATCTCTGTATGAGATTTGGCAGTTTGAAGGCTTGAAGCTTGTATCAGTATGTCGTCTAAGTACGGAGCTACTGAAATTCCTCGCGGTCTTAGTACCGCCAGAAGAGTGCCCAGAACCTTTGTGAAGATTCTTGGAGCCGTAGCCAGTCCGAATGGAAGAGCTACAAACTGGTAATGCCTGTCTAAAAAGGCAAACCTTAGATACCGGTAATGGCTTTTGTGAATCGGTATGTGAAGGTAAGCATCCTTTAAATCCACTGTGGTCATGTACTGACCCTCTTGGATCATGGGCAAAATTGTTCGAATAGTTTCCATCTTGAACGATGGAACTCTTAGGAATTTGTTTAGGATCTTTAAATCCAAGATTGGCCTGAAGGTTCCCTCTTTTTTGGGAACTACAAACAGATTTGAGTAAAACCCTTGTCCTTGTTCCAACCGCGGAACTGGATGGATCACTCCCATTAATAAAAGATCTTGTACGCAGCGTAGAAACGCTTCCTTCTTTGTTAGGTTTGTTGACAACCTTGACAGATGAAATCTCCCTCTTGGGGGAGAGGATTTGAAGTCCAGAAGGTATCCCTGAGATATGATCTCTAACGCCCAGGGATCCTGAACATCTCTTGCCCAAGCCTGGGCGAAGAGGGAAAGTCTGCCCCCCACTAGATCCGGTCCCGGATCGGGGGCCCTCAATTCATGCTGTCTTAGGGGCAGCAGCAGGTTTTCTGGCCTGTTTGCCCCTGTTCCAGGACTGGTTAGGTTTCCAGCCTTGTCTGTAGCGAGCAACAGCTCCTTCCTGTTTTGGTGCAGAGGAAGTTGATGCTGCTACTGCTTTGAAATTACGAAAGGAACGAAAATTGGACTGTCTAGCCTTGGCTTTGGCCTTGTCCTGAGGCAGGGCATGACCTTTACCTCCTGTAATGTCAGCAATAATCTCTTTCAAGCCGGGCCCGAATAAGGTCTGCCCTTTGAAAGGAATATTAAGCAATTTAGATTTAGACGTAACATCAGCTGACCAGGATTTCAGCCACAGAGCTCTGCGTGCCTGAATGGCGAATCCTGAATTTTTAGCCGCAAGTTTAGTTAAATGTACTACGGCATCTGAAATAAATGAATTAGCTAACTTAAGGAATTTAAGTTTGTGTGTGATGTCATCTAGTGTGGATGATTGAAGTGTCTCTTCCAGAGACTCAAACCAAAATGCTGCTGCAGCCGTGACAGGCGCAATACATGCAAGAGGTTGCAATATAAACCCTTGTTGAACAAACATTTTCTTAAGGTAACCCTCTAATTTTTTATCCATTGGATCTGAAAAAGCACAGCTATCCTCCACTGGGATAGTGGTACGCTTAGCTAAAGTAGAAACTGCTCCCTCCACCTTAGGGACCATTTGCCATAAGTCCCGTGTGGCGGCGTCTATTGGAAACATCTTTCTGAATATAGGAGGGGGTGAGAAAGGCACACCGGGTCTATCCCACTCCTTAGTAACAATGTCAGTAAGTCTCTTAGTTATAGGAAAAACGTCAGTACTCGTCGGTACCGCAAAATATTTATCCAACCTACACATTTTCTCTGGGATTGCAACTGTGTTACAATCATTCAGAGCCGCTAATACCTCCCCTAGTAACACACGGAGGTTCTCAAGCTTAAATTTAAAATTTGAAATGTCTGAGTCCAGTTTATTTGGATCAGAACCGTCACCCACAGAATGAAGCTCTCCGTCTTCACGTTCTGCAAACTGTGACGCAGTATCAGACATGGCCCTTGCATTATCAGCGCACTCTGTTCTCACCCCAGAGTGATCACGTTTACCTCTTAGTTCTGGTAGTTTAGCCAAAACTTCAGTCATAACAGTAGCCATATCTTGTAATGTGATTTGTAATGGCCGCCCAGATGTACTCGGCGCTACAATATCACGCACCTCCTGAGCGGGAGATGCAGGTACTGACACGTGAGGCGAGTTAGTCGGCATAACTCTCCCCTCGTTGTTTGGTGAAATATGTTCAATTTGTACAGATTGACTGTTTTTTAAAGTAGCATCAATACATTTAGTACATAAATTTCTATTGGGCTCCACTTTGGCATTAACACATATAGCACAGAGATATTCCTCTGAATCAGACATGTTTAACACACTAGCAAATAAACAGCAACTTGAAAATACTTTTCAAAGTAATTTACAAATAATATGAAAACGAACTGTGCCTTTAAGAAGCACAGAAAAAAATTATAACAGTTAAAATAATTAAGTTATAGCATCAATCTTTGTCAGAATATACAGTTTTAGCAAAGGATTGTTCCCCTCAGCAATTAAACAACACAACTTTAGCAAAGGTTTAATCCCATTAGCAAAGATAACAATTTCTGAAAGCAGGAAACAAATTACAGAATAAACGTTTTTATCTCAGTCAAACTATAATTCTCACAGCTCTGCTGTGCTGACTGAAATATTTGATGCATAGTAAAAGCGCCCCTCCCCCACACACACAGCAGTGAGGGAGAACAGAAACTGACAGAAAAAAACAGATTTAAGCAACTGCCAAGTGGAAAAATAGTGCCCAAACATTTATTCACTCAGTACCTCAGTAAATGAAAACGATTTTACATTCCAGCAAAAACGTTAAACATAATCTCTAGTTATTAAACAGCTTTATGTCTTTCTTACAGTGTAATTCTAGTGAATTACCATTCTCCCAGAATACTGAAGTGTAAAGTATACATACATGACATTATATCGGTATGGCAGGATTTTCTCATCAATTCCATTGTCAGAAAATAAAAACTGCTACATACCTCTATGCAGATTCATCTGCCCGCTGTCCCCTGATCTGAAGTTTACCTCACTCCTCAGATGGCCGAGAACAGCAATATGATCTTAACTACTCCGGCTAAAATCATAGCAAAACTCTGGTAGATTCTTCCTCAAACTCTGCCAGAGAGGTAATAACACACTCCGGTGTTATTTTAAAATAACAAACTTTTGATTGAAGATATAAAACTAAGTATAATCACCATAGTCCTCTCACACGACCTATCTAGTTGCTGGGTGCAAGAGAATGACTGGAGGTGACGTAGAGGGGAGGAGCTATATAGCAACTCTGCTGGGTGAATCCTCTTGCACTTCCTGTAGGGGAGCAGATAATATCCCACAAGTAATGATGACCCGTGGACTGATCACACTTAACAGAAGAAATGTAGAGCTTTATCTCTTCCACCTCCCACTGTGAGTGTATTTTCTTCTGCTGGCTGTGTTTACATAGTTTCTCAATAGCATATACCTAGGCATAGAATCTTTCAGTATAGGTAGGGATGCTACAGGCTAAATCAGCTATTTCAAATGCCAATATAAAGGCTAAGGAGCAATTTGTAAACCATTTAACATACTCCAGCATGTAAAATGGATCATTGGGAACAAATTAAAGGAGAGAACGTTTTGGGGTAAACTTAATCTCCTTATTTTATCACTTTCTGTACACACACATGCTTTTTATATATTATCTGTATCTGTTTACAAAAGCCGAACAATTGAACATGATCTTTTTATTACTTATCTCTAGTAACCCCCACTGGGAGTGTAATTTCTTCTGCTCACTGTGTTTACACAGCTTTTCTATAGCTTACACGTATGTATACAAACTTTCAGTATAGGTCAAGGATACCATAGACAAAATCAGCTATTTTAAATACTGAATTAAAGTTAAGCGCTATTTTTGTAAACAATTTAATACACTGCAGCTGGTAAAATGGATCACTGGGAACCAATTAAAGGGGAGAAAAAATGAGGGTACACTATCCCTTCAAGAAGATTGCTCCATGTAATGCGAGGGTTGATATAATTTTCAATTTAACCCTTTGAGTGCTAAGCACTTTCCCACCTGGGTGCTAAGCTGATTTAAGGGTTTTTTATTTTATGAAATATTTATTTTTTTACTTTTTTTTTCCCAGATCCCCAAGACACCGTTGGAAAGGTTAGGCGATTACCTTTCAAATGGTGGGTTTTGGGGGGTCTGTATCTGCTTAGATGCCTGAGATACAGGCTTCTAAGCAGCATGCCCCTTTTTCCTATACTTGTCATTTTTAAATAAAGTTGCGCGGTGACGTCATCACATCATTGTGCGTGACATCACCACGCAAAACGTGAAGCCCCGGCGATGGTCACTATACAGGCCCTATCGACGGAGTAGGAGCGAGTGGGAGCCCCCAGATCTCCCTCAAGGTGGGAGAGTGCTAGCAACGGCTCTGAGCAGTCGTTAGCACCTGAGTGGGAAACTGCGACGGCTCAGAGCAGTCGTTAGCACTCAAGGGGTTAAGGAAATTTACACGCTTCAAATCCTCAAAGGAGAAGAAAAAAAAAAATCAAAAAGGTTATAACTTTTAGCCAACATATATTATTTAAATGTTTATGTCATGTGATTGTGGTTTAGGGGTATAAAATAAAAATGGTTACTAGAGAGGAGATTGATGTTATACTGGCTCTTGACAGTAGCAGTTTCACTGCTAAAAAGGGTTGGGCCTTATTTTAAAAGAGAATAAATCTATTTTTATGCTCCCTTCTTATAAGTGTAGCCCCTGGCTCTATAGCACTTCTCTATCTCCAATTCATTTTATTTCATAAGAAAGCTCACTTTGGAGGTTGGAAGGACATGGAGCTCCTGGATTAGATACAAAGTCCTTAAATTTTGCATGTAAGTATATAGGTTTTTTTATTTTTTCTTATTGTATTGATATTTGAAAGCTTAAACATTTCTTCTCATTTTGTCCCTGCACCCCCAGGGAATTTGAAGTTTGTATTGATTTAGAGAAATTGTGTGCAGTAATTTAGTCTGCATAGTATCTAATCTGGGAAGCCACTAGACCTATTTGCGTTATACGAGATTAAACTATTATTCTTTACTATAGATTCTGTTTGTCTCTTACACTGTTCTGGAACCATATGAGCACCGGTGAGTCATTGCCTATAATGAACTATATTAAGACAAGCAAGGATAGAGAAACTCTCAGTCAGAGTCTAAAAAACATTCCTACCAAATCCTACACGTGCTGATGCTAGAATATTCACATGGTAGATATAGCAAAAGGAAACTCAAGTGACTCACTTGCATTACTGTTTGGCTGAGAGCAAATGATGATGTCTCTTTCCTATACTCTTCCAAATGTTTTATTTATTAATGTTATTATACATCAAAGATCCCCGATTGCATATTGGAGGTGCATAACAATTCCACGTGTCCCTGGACTCTGGTTTTAAGAAAATGATTAAGCAAATATGAGCTACAATCATCTGTTGCTTTTCAGGGAGTAACTGAGTTATTTTCTTTCATATAGGTGGCGAGAGTCCACAATTTGTTACATATGGGATATACATTCCTACCAGGAGGAGGAAATGTTTCCCAAACCTCAAAAGCCTATAAATACCCCACCCACTTCACTCATATCTCAGTTTAAACTTTGCCTCCTTTGGAGGTGGTTCAAAGTTTGATGTGCTTCAATGATAGGTGCTTCAGTGTATTTTGAAGTTCGTTTTTCCCTCAGAGGGAAGTAAGGGAGTTTTGCCTATGGTTACCATGTTCTTGCCTCTGCTGAAACCTTTTAAATGGGCTTCCTGTAAATCAGTTGCAGAGATTCATCTATTCATCTCTTGTCTCCCTTTACAGTTCTACATACTTCCATTTCTATACCTCTGCTGATATATTTCAGCACTGGTTTGGCATGTCTGCGTTTTAGTGGACCAGTGTCTGCCACAGTTAGGGTAAGTATATTTAATTAAGACACTCCTAGCTATTTTTGGGCACTTTTAAAAAAAACATAATTTATGCTTACCTAATAAATTTATTTCTCTTGTGGTGTATCCAGTCCACGGATCATCCATTACTTGTGGGATATTCTCATTCCCCAAAGGAAGTTGCAAGAGGACACCCACAGCAGAGCTGTCTATATAGCTCCTCCCCTCACTACCATATCCAGTCATTCGACCGAAAACAAACAGAGAAAGGAGAAACCATAGGGTGCAGTGGTGACTGTAGTTTAAAATTAAAAAATACCTGCCTTAAAATGACAGGGCGGGCCGTGGACTGGATACACCACAAGAGAAATAAATTTATCAGGTAAGCATAAATTATGTTTTCTCTTGTAAGGTGTATCCAGTCCACGGATCATCCATTACTTGTGGGATACCAATACCAAAGCTAAAGTACACGGATGAAGGGAGGGACAAGGCAGGTACTTAAACGGAAGGTACCACTGCCTGTAAAACCTTTCTCCCAAAAATAGCCTCCGAAGAAGCAAAAGTATCAAATTTGTAGAATTTTGAAAAAGTATGAAGCGAAGACCAAGTCGCCGCCTTGCAAATCTGTTCAACAGAAGTCTAATTTTTAAAGGCCCATGTGGAAGCCACAGCTCTAGTATAATGAGCTGTAATCCTTTCTGGAGGCTGCTGGCCAGCAGTCTCATAGGCTAAGCGGATTATGCTTCTTAGCCAAAAAGAAAGAGGTTGTCGAAGCCTTTTGACCTCTCCTCTGTCCAGAGTAGACAACAAACAAAGCAGATGTTTGACAAAAATCTTTAGTAGCTTGTAATTAAAACTTTAAAGCACGAACCACGTCCAGATTGTGTAATAGACGCTCCTTCTTTGAAGAAGGATTAGGACACAAAGACGGAACAACAATCTCTTGATTGATATTCTTATTAGATACCACCTTAGGTAAAAACCCAGGTTTGGTACGCAGAACTACCTTATCTGCATGGAAGATCAGATAAGGAGAATCACATTGTAAGGCAGATAACTGGGAACTCTACGAGCCGAGGAAATAGCTACCAAAAAAAGAACTTTCCAAGATAAAAGTTTGATATCTATGGAATGAAGAGGTTCAAACGGAACCCCCTGAAGAACTTTAAGAACCAAATTTAAGCTCCAAGGTGGAGAAACAGGTTTAAACACAGGCTTGATTCTAACTAAAGCCTGACAAAATGCCTGAACGTCTGGGACATCCGCCAGACGCTTGTGCAAAAGAATAGATAGCGCAGAAATCTGTCCCTTTAAGGAACTAGCTGACAATCCTTTCTCCAATCCTTCTTGGAGAAAAGATAATATCCTGGGAATCCTGACCTTACTCCATGAGTAGCCCTTAGATTCACACCAATAAAGATATTTACGCCATATTTTATGATAGATTTTCCTGGTGACAGGCTTCCGTGCCTGAATTAAGGTATCAATGACTGACTCAGAGAAACCACGCTTTGATAAAATCAAGCGTTCAATCTCCAGGCAGTCAGCCTCAGAGAAATTAGATTTGGATGGTTGAAAGGACCCTGAAGTAGAAGGTCCTGTCTCAGCGGCAGAGTCCATGGTGGAAAGGATGACATGTCCACCAGATCTGCATACCAAGTCCTGCGTGGCCACGCAGGCGGTATCAAGATCACCGATGCTCTCTCCTGCTTGATTTTGGCAATCAGACGAGGGAGCAGAGGAAACGGTGGAAACACATAAGCCAGGTTGAAGGACCAAGGCGCTGCTAGAGCATCTATCAGCGTTGCCTTGGGGTCCCTGGACCTGGATCCGTAACAAGGAAGCTTGGCGTTCTGGCGAGACGCCATGAGATCCAGTTCTGGTTCGCCCTAACCAATTGTGCAAACACTTCCGGATGGAGTTCCCAGTTCTCTACACCTGGGATATGGATAGCTGATAGGTGGCAAGAGTGAATCTCTGCCCAGCGAATTATCTTTGAGACTTCTAACATCGCTAGGGAACTCCTTGTTCCCCCTTGATGGTTGATGTAAGCCACAGTCGTGATGTTGTCCGACTGAAATCTGATGAACCTCATTGTCGCTAGATGAGGCCAAGCCTGAAGAGCATTGAATATCTCTCTTAGTTCCAGAATGTTTATTGGAAGGAGTGACTCCTCCTGAGTCCACGATCCCTGAGCCTTCAGGGAGTTCCAGACTGCACCCCAACCTAGAAGGCTGGCATCTGTCGTTACAATTGTCCAATCTGGCCTGCGAAAGGTCATACCTTTGGACAGATGGACCCGAGATAGCCACCAGAGAAGAGAATCCCTGGTCTCTTGGTCCAGATTCAGTAAAGGGGACAAATCTGTGTAATCCCCATTCCACTGACTGAGCATGCATAGTTGCAGCGGTCTGAGATGTAGGCGTGCAAACGGCACTATGTCCATTGCCGCTACCATTAAGCTGATTACTTCCATGCACTGAGCCACCGAAGGGCGAGGAATGGAATAAAGAACACGGCAGGAATTTAGAAGTTTTGATAACCTGGACTCCGTCAGGTAAATTTTCATTTCTACAGAATCTATCAGAGTCCCTAGGAAGGAAACTCTTGTGAGGGGGGATAGAGAACTCTTTTTCTCGTTCACCTTCCACCCATGCGACCTCAGAAATGCCAACACTATGTCCGTATGAGACTTGGCAATTTGGAAGTTTGACGCCTGAATCAGGATGTCGTCTAAATAAGGGGCACTGCTATGCCCCGTGGTCTTAGGAACACCAGAAGCGACCCCAGAACCTTCGTAAAAATTCTTGGGGCTGTAGCTAACCCAAAGGGAAGAGCTACAAACTGGTAGTGCCTGTCTAGGAAGGCAAACCTGAGAAACCGATGATGATCTTTGTGTATATCGGAATGTGCAGATAAGCATCCTTTAAATCCACTGTAGTCATGTATTGACCCTCCTGGATCATAGGTAAGATGGTACGAATAGTCTCCATCTTGAATGATGGAACTCTGAGGAATTTGTTTAAGATCTTTAGATCCAAAATTGGTCTGAAGGTTCCCTCTTTTTTGGGAACCACAAACAGATTTGAGTAAAATCCGTGTCCCTGTTCCTCCTTTGGGACTGGATGGATCACTCCCATAACTAGGAGGTCTTGTACACAGTGTAAGAATGCCTCTCTCTTTATCTGGTTTGCAGATAATTGTGAAAGGTGAAATCTCTCTTTTGGGGGGGAAGCTTTGAAGTCCAGAAGATATCCCTGGGATATAATTTCCAATGCCCAGGGATCCTGGACATCTCTTGCCCACGCCTGGGCGAAGAGCGAAAGTCTGCCCCCTACTAGATCCGTTACCGGATAGGGGGCCGTTCCTTCATGCTGTCTTAGAGGCAGCAGCAGGCTTTTTGGCCTGCTTACCCTTGTTCCAGGTCTGGTTAGGTCTCCAGACCGTTTTGGACTGAGCAAAAGTTCCCTCTTGTTTTGCATTAGAGGAAGTTGATGCCGCACTTGCCTTGAAGTTTCGAAAGGCACGAAAATTAGACTGTTTGGACCAATCCTGAGGAAGGGCATGACCTTTTCCTCCACTGATATCAGCAATAATCTCCTTCAAACCAGGCCCGAATAGGGTCTGCCCCTTGAAGGGAATGTTAAGCAGTTTCGATTTTGAGCTGACCATGATTTAAGCCATAGCGCTCTGCGCGCCTGGATAGCAAAATCAGAATTCTTAGCCGTTAGTTTAGTCAAATGAACAATGGCATCAGAAACAAAAGAATTGGCTAGCTTAAGTGCTCTAAGCTTGTCAAGTATTTCATCCAATGGAGTCGCTACCTGTAAAGCCTCTTCCAGAGACTCAAACCAGAACGCCGCAGCAGCAGTGACAGGCGCAATGCATGCAAGGGGCTGTAGGATAAAAACTTGTTGAATAAACATTTTCTTAAGGTAACCCTCTAACTTTTTATCCATTGGATCTAAGAAAGCACAACTGTCCTCGACAGGGATAGTAGTACGCTTTGCTAGAGTAGAAACTGCTCCCTCCACCTTAGGAACTGTCTGCCATAAGTCCCGTGTGGTGGCGTCTATTGGAAACATTTTTCTAAAAATAGGAGTGGGAGAGAACGGCACACCTGGTCTATCCCATTCCTTAGTAATAATTTCTGTAAACCTTTTAGGTATTGGAAAAATATCAGTGCACACCGGCACTGCATAGTATTTATCCAGTCTACACAATTTCTCTGGCACTGCAATTGTATCACAGTCATTCAGAGCAGCTAAAATCTCCCTGAGTAACACGCGGAGGTGTTCAAGCTTAAATTTAAATGTAGAAATATCAGAATCAGGTTGCATCATCTTCCCTGAGTCAGAAATATCACCCACAGAAAGAAGCTCTCCTTCTTCAGCTTCTGCATATTGTGAGGCAGTATCAGACATAGTTCCTAAAGCGTCATTATGCTCTGTATTTCGTCTAACTCCAGAGCTATCTCGCTTTCCTCTAAATACAGGTAGTCTGGCTAATACCGCTGACAGTGTATTATCCATGACTGCCACCATGTCTTGTAAAGTAAACGCTATGGGCGCCCTGGATGTACTTGGCGCCATTTGAGCGTGAGTCCCTTGAGCGGGAGTCAAAGGATCTGACACGTGGGGAGAGTTGGTCGGCATAACTTCCCCCTCGTCAGATTCCTCTGGTGATAAATTTTTTAAAGACAGAATATGATCTTTATTGCTTAAAGTGAAATCAGTACATTTGGTACACATTCTAAGAGGGGGTTCCACCATGTCTTTTAAACATAATGAACAAGGAGTTTCCTCTATGTCAGACATGTTTATACAGACTAGCAATGAGACTAGCATTGCACCCACTTGCAAATGGATGATTAACCCCTTAGTTCAAAAACCGGATCAAAAAAACTATATAGACGTTTTTTAACAGTCACACCAAACTGCCACAGCCTTGCTGTGGGCCTACCTTCCCCAACAAACGATTTTGGAAGCCTAAGAGCCCTTTAGAGATGTCCTGTAGCATTCAGGGGACTCCTGGATGTCTCAGTCTGTAACAGTTAATGCGCAAAAAAGCGCTAAACTAGGCCCCTCACACTCATAGTAACACAGTGGAAAGCCTCAGGAAACTGTTTCCAGGCAAATTTAAGCCAGCCATGTGGAAAAAAACTAGGCACCAATAAAGTTTTATCACCAAAGTATATATAAAAACGTTTAAACATGCCAGCAAACGTTTTATATTATAAATATAAAAGAGTATTACCTCAGAAAGTAAGCACGATACCAGTCGCTATTAAATCACTGTATTCAGGCTTACCTTACTTAAATTTGGTATCAGCAGCATTTTCTAGCCTTCACATCTTCTAGAAAAATATTAACTGCACATACCTCATAGCAGGATAACCTGCACGCCATTCCCCCGCTGAAGTTATCTCTCTCTTCAGACATGTGTGAGAACAGCAATGGATCTTAGTTACAACCTGCTAAGATCATAGAAATCCCAGGCAGATTCTTCTTTTTTCCTGCCTGGAACAAAATAGCACAACTCTGGTACTATTTAAAAATAATAAACTCTTGATTGAAGCAAAATAACAGCTACATTTCACCACTTATCTCTTACTACCTCCATGTTTGTTGAGAGTTGCAAGAGAATGACTGGATATGGTAGTGAGGGGAGGAGCAATATAGACAGCTCTGCTGTGGGTGTCCTCTTGCAACTTCCTGTTGGGAATGAGAATATCCCACAAGTAATGGATGATCCGTGGACTGGATACACCTTACAAGAGAAAAGGTTATTTTGCTTTATATTTTTCATCTTTGCTTCTGTCCCTGAAATTACCATAGGACCTGAGTCTGTTGAACACCTTTCTACTAAAGCTAAGTGTGTGTTTTGTAAAACATCTGAAGTGCCATCTTCAGCAAATGTATGCGACTCATGTATAGTGTTATCACGTCCTAATTATGTCTCTATGGTTTCAAATACTCCATCTGTTTCAATTTCACAGACGGATGTAGATAGCGTACCCTCAGCAATGAAGGAATTTATTGCTGCTTCAATTAAGAAGGCCCTGACTGAAATTCTGCCTTCAAAAAAGCGTAAGAGATCAGCCCATGTTTTACCTTCCTCTAGTAACATATAAACTGATCAGACTAATACGGATGTGTCTTCTCATGATGATGATGATTCCTCCGATACTGAGGATCCCTCATCTAAAACTGAACCTAACAAATCATCTTTTTTGTTTAAAATGTAACATATTCGTTCTCTTCTAAAAGAAGTTTTACTCACTTTAGGTATTGAAGTGGTTAAAACATCGGAAGATATTCCTTCTAACAAATTAAATTATTTCTTTAAGTCTAACATTGTTATTCCAGAGGTATTTCCTGTTCCTAACGCAGTCTCTAACATCTCTAAGGAATTGTCTAAACCAGGTACTTCTTTTAACCCTTCTCCTAGGTTTCCATTTTTTTATCCTTTACCTGTTGCTAATTTAGAGCTATGGGAATCTATCCCTAAAGTAGATGGGGCTATTTCTTCTCTATGTAAACGTACTACGATTCCATTATAGGATAGTACTTCTTTCAAGGATCCTTTAGAAAACAAAATGTATGCTTACCTGATAAATTTATTTCTCTTGTGGTGTATCCAGTCCACGGGTTCATCCATTACTTGTGGGATATTCTCTTTCCCAACAGGAAGTTGCAAGAGGACACCCACAGCAGAGCTGTCTATATTGCTCCTCCCCTAACTGCCCCCCCCAGTCATTCGACCAAAGACAAGCAAGAAAAAAGGAGAAACTATAGGGTGCAGTGGTGACTGTAGTTTAAAAATAAAAAACACCTGCCTTAAAATGACAGGGCGGGCCGTGGACTGGATACACCACAATTGAAAGAAATTTATCAGGTAAGCATAAATTTTGTTTTCTCTTGTAAAGGTGTATCCAGTCCACGGGTTCATCCATTACTTTTGGGATACCAATACCAAAGCTTTAGGACACGGATGAAGGGAGGGACAAAGCAGGAACTTAAACGGAAGGCACCACTGCCTGTAAGACCTTTCTCCCAAAAATAGCCTCCGAGGAAGCAAAAGTATAGAATTTCTAGAATTTAGAAAAGGTATGAAGTGAAGACCAAGTCGCCGCCTTACAAATCTGTTCAACAGAGGCCTCATGTTTAAAAGCCCATGTGGAAGCTACCGCTCTAGTGGAATGAGCTGTAATTCTTTCAGGAGGCTGCTGGCCAGCAGTCTCATAAGCTAAGCGGATTAAGCTTCTTAGCCAAAAAGAAAGAGAAGTTGCCGAAGCCTTTTGGCCTCTCCTCTGTCCAGAGTAGACTACAAACAAAGCAGAAGTTTGACGAAAATACTTCGTAGCTTGTAAATAAAACTTTAAAGCACGAACCACATCAAGATTGTGTAATAGACGTTCCTTCTTTGAAGAAGGATTAGGACATAATGAAGGAACAACAATCTCCTGATTGATATTCTTATTAGATACCACTTTAGGAAGAAACCCAGGTTTGGTACGTAAAACTACCTTATCTGCATGGAAAATCAGATAAGGGGAATCACACTGTAAAGCAGATAACTCCTAAACTCTTCGAGCCTAGGAGATAGCTACTAAAAACAGAACTTTCCAAGATAAGAGCTTAATATCTATGGAATGCAAAGGTTCAAACGGAACCCCTTGAAGAACTCTAAGAACTAAATTTAAACTCCATGGCGGAACGACAGGTTTAAACACAGGCTTGATTCTAACCAAAGCCTGACAAAACACCTGAACGTCTGGAATCTCAGCCAGACGTTTGTGCAAAAGAATAGACAGAGCAGAAATCTGTCCCTTTAAGGAACTAGCTGACAATCCCTTCTCCAATCCCTCTTGGAGAAAGGATAATATCCTAGGAATCCTGACCTTACTCCATGAGTAACCCTTGGATTCACACCAATGAAGATATTTACACCATATCTTATGATAGATTTTCCTGGTGACAGGCTTTCGAGCCTGAATTAAGGTATCAATGACCGACTCGGAAAAACCACGCTTTGATAAAAACAAGCGTTCAATCTCCAAGCAGTCAGAGGCAGAGAAATTAGATTTGGATGTTTGAAGGGACCTTGAAGTAGAAGGTCCTGCCTCAGCGGCAGAGTCCATGGTGGAAAAGATGACATGTCCACCAGATCTGCATACCAAGTCCTGCGTGGCCACGCAGGAGCTATCAAAATCACCAAAGCTCTCTCCTGCTTGATCTTGGCAATCAGACAAGGGAGCAGAGGAAATGGTGGAAACACATAAGCCAGGCTGAAGGACCAGGGCGCTGCTAGAGCATCTATCAGCACTGCCTGTGGATCCCTTGACCTGGACCCGTAACAAGGAAGCTTGGCGTTCTGACGAGACGCCATGAGATCCAGTTCTGGTTTGCCCCATAGTTGAATCAACTGGGCAAATACCTCTGGATGGAGCTCCCACTCCCCCGGATGAAAAGTCTGCCGACTTAGAAAATCCGCCTCCCAGTTCTCTACTCCTGGGATATGGATAGCTGAGAGATGGCAAAAGTGAACCTCTGCCCATAGAATTATCCTTGAAACCTCCAACATTGCCAGGGGGCTCCTTGTTCCCCCCTGATGGTTGATATAGGCTACAGTCATGATGTTGTCCAACTGAAATCTGATGAACCTGACCGCAGCTAGCTGAGGCCAAGCCTAAAGAGCATTGAATATCACTCTTAGTTCCAGAATGTTTATCGGAAGGAGGGCTTCCTCCTGAGTCCACAAACCCTGAGCCTTCAGGGAGTTCCAGACTGCGCCCCAGCCCAGAAGGCTGGCATCTGTCATTAACATGAATATTACCCTTTTTTGTAAGCATGATCCCAGTCGTTGTTAAATCACTGTATCAGGCTTACCTCAAATATACAAGGCTCTGTCAGCATTTTCTAGACCTTATCATCTCTCTAGAAAAAAATATACTGAACATACCTCAAAGCAGGTAATCGGCAAACCGTCCCCCCAACTGAAGTTTTCTTTCCATACTCTTCAGTTATGTGTGAGAATAGCAATGGACCTTAGTTACAAACCGCTAAGATCATCAACCTCCAGGCAGATTCTTCTTCCAATTTCTGCCTGAGAGTAAAACAGTACAACGCCGGTACCGTTTAAAAATAAACTCTTGATTGAAGGTAAAAACTACACTAAGTCACCACATATCTCTTGATACTTCCTTTCTTGTCGAGAGTTGCAAGAGAATGACTGGGGGTGGCAGTTAGGGGAGGAGCTATATAGACAGCTCTGCTGTGGGTGTCCTCTTGCAACTTCCTGTTGGGAAGCAGAATATCCCACAAGTAATGGATGAACCCGTGGACTGGATACACCTTTACGAGAGAAACATGAATTCTTTTTTGAGAAGGATTTATTTACATACTGGTTATGTCCTTAGGCCAGATATATCTATTACTGATGTAGCCACCGCCTTTACCTTTTGGCTCTCTAATCTTGCTTAGCAATTTGTAATATTCTTCATTTACTACAAAAGGCAAATATTTTTATTTGCGATGCAGTATTTGACATTATCAAGATCAATGTTAAAACTATGTCTTTAGCTATTCTTCCAAGAAGAGCTTTATGGCTTAAATCTTGGAATGCTGATATGGTTTCTAAGATGAGATTACCATCTCCTTCTTTTCAGGTAAGAATCTATTTGGTTTACAATTAGATACAATTAGTTCCTCCATTACTGGAGGCAAGTCTGTTTTTCTGCCTAAAGACTATAGATCTAAAGGAAAATTCAAGGCTCCAAATAGTTTCCATTCTTTTCGAAACTAAAGCCTTCCACCTCTCCAAAAGCCCATGGCTCTAACTGGAGACCATCTTCCAATTGGAATAAATCTAAAGAATTCAATAAACCTAATCCTGTCTAGAAAACAGCATGAAGGTGCTGCCCCCATTTCAGTTCTTCTGGTAGGGGAGAGATTAAAACTTTTTCAAAAGATTTGGTCAGAAACTGTCCAAAATCCCTTGATTCAAAATATAATCTCTCAGGGTTATCGAATTGGTTTCAGAACCAAACCCCCAAGGGGAAGGTTTTATCTAACTCATGTTCCAAAACATCCAGTAAAAGCTTGAGCCTTTCTAACACGTGTCTCACATCTAGAACTTATGGGAGTGATTGTCCCAGTTTCAGTATAGAAACAAGGAAAGGGCTTTTACTCAAATCTATTTTGAGTACCAAAGGAGGAGAATTCATTCAGACCAATATTGGATCTGAAAACATTAAACAAATTTGTGAGAATTTCAACCTTCAAGATGGAAACTATAAGGACTATTCTGTCTTTTGTTCAGCAAGGTCATTATATGTCCACAATAGACTTACAGGGTGCTTAATTTCACTTCCCTATTCAGCCAGATCATTTTCAATTTCTGAGATTCTCTTTTCTAGAAAAGCATTTTCACTTTGTTGCTCTTCCCGTTTGGCCTAGCAACAGCACCAAGAATATTTTCAAAAATCCTCGGTGCCTTTCTATCTGTAATCAGAGGACAGGGTATTGCGGTGTTTCCTTATTTGGACAAGATCTTGGTTCTAGCTCAATCTTTTCATTTAGCAGAATCTCACACGAATCGACTATTATTGTTTCTTCAAAATCATGGTTGGAGGATCAATTTTCCAAAGACTTGATTCCTCAGACAAGGGTCACTTATTTGGGTTTCCAAATAGATTCAGTTTCCATTACTCTTTCTCTGACAGACAAGAGACAAACAAAACTAGTCTCAGCATGTCTGAATTTTCAGTCTCTATGTGCATGGAGGGGTTAGGCCTTATGATTGCAGCATCGGACGCAATCCCCTTTGCTCAATTTCATATGAGGCCTCTTCAACTTTGCATGCTGCGCCAATGGTGTAAGGATTATACTCTAATGACATGGTGGTTACATCACCAATATCTTCAAGGGGCTTCCTTTGTTCATCCTACCTGGTCTGTGATCATAACAGATGCAAATCTTACAGATTGGGGAGCAGTATGGGGGTTCTTGACTGCACAGGGAGTCTGGAATGTTCAGGAAACAAAAATTCCGATCAATATCTCTGTGCTCTTTACAAAGCTCTTCAAGCTTGGCCTCTTTTAAAGAACGAACCTTATCTTCGTTTTCAGACAGACAATATCACAACAGTGGCATAATGTCAATTATCAAGAGGGAACTCAAAGTTACCTAGCCATGAAAAAAAGTATCTTGGATACTTTCTTGGGCAGAGACCAATTCCTGTCTCATCACTGCGATTCACATCCCAGGTGTGGACAACTTGGAGGCAGATTATCTCACTACACCCGGGTGAAAAGTCTCTCCACCAGAATGTATTTTTAAAAATTTTTCGAATCTGGGGTCTTTCCCAGATAGATCTCATGGCCTCTCGTTTGAACAAGAAACTTCCCAGATAACTTGCAAGGTCACGGGATCTTCAGGCAGAAATGACGGATGCTCTTGCAGTTCCTTGGTCATTCCAATATGCTTATATATTTCCTCTAACAGTTCTGCTGTCCAGAGTCATTTCAAAAATCAAAATGAAACAATCATCTGTACTTCTGGTGGCCTCTCAGGATCTGGTATGCAGCTCTAGTTCGGATGTCCAGCTACCTGCCATGGCATCTTCCTCTAAGACCAGACCTTCTGTCTCAAGATCCCTTCTTTCATCCAGACATAAAATCTCTGAACTTAAAGGGACACTGAACCCAATTTTTTTCTTTCATGATTCAGATAGAGCATGCAACTTTCTAATTTACTCCTATTATCAATTTTTCTTCGTTCTCTTGCTATCTTTATTTGAAATAGAAGGCATCTGAGCTATTTATTTGGTTCAGAACCCTGGAAAGCACTTGTTCATTGGTGGATGAATTTATCCACCAATCAGCAAGAACAACCCAGGTTGTTCACCAAAAATGGGCCATCATCTAAACTTACATTTTTGCATTTTCAATAAATATATCAAGAGAATGAAGAAAATTTGATAACAGGAGTAAATTAGAAAGTTGCATAAAATTGCACGCTCTATCGGAATCATTAAAGATCAAATTTGGGTTCAGTGTCCCTTTAATGGCATGGAGATTAAACACTTAGTTCTCACTCAGAGGTTTTTTTAGACTCTGTAATTAATAATATGATTCAAGCAAGAAAACCTGTATATAGGAACATTTATTATAAGGTTTGGAAAACGTATATTTCATGGTGTTACACTTATAATTTTTATTGACATACATTTAGAATTCCTAGAATTCTTCAGTTTCTTTAAGATTGGTTAGATAAGGACTTATCAGCCAGTACTTTGAAAGGACAGATTTCTGCTCTTTCAGTTATGTTTCACCGGAAGATTGCTCATCTTCCAGACATTCATTGTTTTGTTCAGGCTTTGTCTAGAATAAAACCTGTAATTAAATCTATTTCTCCTCCATGGAGTCTCAATCTAGTGTTACAGTCTTTACAGGCTCCTCCTATTGAGCCTATGCATTTTTTAGACATTAAACTACTTCTTGGAAAGTTCTGTTTCTTTTAGTTATCTCTTCTGCTAGAAGAGTTTGAGAATTATCCGCCTTTTCTTGTGAAATTCCTTACTTTATTTTTCATCAAGACAAAGCAGTTTTGCGGACTACTTTAAAATTTTTGCCAAAAGTTGTTAATTATAACAACATTAACAGGGAAATTGTTGTTCCCTCTTTGTGTCCTAATCCTAAAAATGAAACAGAAAGACCTTTACACATTCTTTGGATTTTGTCAGAGCTTTCAAATATTATGTTGCTGTCACTAAAGATTTTAGAAAGACTTCTAGTTTGTTATTTTTACTGGTTCACGGAATGGCCAGAAAGTTTCTGCTATTTCTTTAGCCTCTTTGTTAAAACTTCTGATTCACAAAGCTTATTTGGAAGCGTGTCAGTCTCCACCTCAGAGAATTACTACAAGATCAGTTACCACATCTTGGGTTTTCTAGAATGAGGCTTCAGTTGATCAAATCTGCAAAGCAGCCACTTGGTCTTCTTTGCAAACTTTTACCAAATGTTACCATTTTTATGTTTTTGCCTCTTCAGAAGCAGCTTTTGGTAGAAAGGTTCTTCAGGCAGTGGTCACTCGTTGATTCTGTTGCCTATAAACATTTCTTCAGGTTTATTGGTTATTGAAAGACTTTAATTTAAATATTTTCAGAGAAAAAAGCGGTTTATATTTTATCCCACCATTTTTATTTTGTTACTCATGGTCTTCCACATCTTGGGTATTATATCCCATATGTAACAAATCGTGGACTTTTGCCACCTATATGAAAGAAAACATTATGGGTTGTTTTTAACAGAGAACATCTTTTTTCCTGTTCCTTTTTAATGGCTTTTTCTTACTCCTTTTACACCTCACTTCTTGGCTATACGTTAAAATGAGATATGAGTGAGGTGGGTGGGGTATTTATAGGCTTTTGAGGTTTGGGAAACTTTGCCTCCTCCTGGTAGGAATGTATATCCCATATGTAACAAATCGTGGACTCTCGCCACCATGAAATACATTCTTTTATCAAGTAAGTTATTACATAAATTATGTTCCTTTCTGGTTCAGAATAATATCCAGGATGTTTGATCACATTAGACTGTGCGTGCTATGGCTGATGTGGTATAAAGCAACCTTCCCACATTTTGTGTTCCTACAAAAAAGGACACAACTATTTAAGGTCTGGCTTAAGTTTAACCTTTTAATCCTGTAGAATATAAGAGGTTTTTATAATCAATACAATTGGATCTATCATGTTCTAAACAAGACATTACTTTTATAAGAAGTGTTAGAAATATAATTAGAGCCATTATCACCAGTCCAGGGCTTTAAACATAAGACCAGTAACCATGGAACCATCTCACTGGTTGTAAAACTGATATTTTTGTGGCCATGTGAAACTCAATCTAGTTTGAGACTCAAAAATACAAGAAATGGAGCGGATTGTAACCAATGACCCAGGGGTCAAGTTGAGCGGAAACACATGGGAACGGAGTTCCTGTACTATTTTTGCCAGAGGAACTAAGTTACCTCTGGACAGAGAACAGAAACACTGCAGGTAACACTGCTGCTGCTGGTGGGAGGAGCTGGAGCACCGTCTGGTTAGAGGGCTAGAGAGATCCTCTAGTAATGGGCAGTAACACTTCCTACAATAAACTAAATGAAAGCCTGTTAGCGGTCATGCTGTGTTATCCCCCACAATGTGTGGAACACATGGTGATTATATTTATGTGTGGCGTGCTCGGGGGTTATTTAGCTCACCTCAGCAGAAATAGTACTATTGCACCTTTAGTGGGTGAGATTCTGTGAAAGAGGTGGAGTCTCAGGCCCAAAGGAAACCCTTCAATCTTTCATTGGATTTAATTTGCTTTCATTAACCAAAGTGTATAGATTATATACATATAAATACAGTATGTGTGTCTAAAACAATATTAATTGTCAGGGGAGGTGGAAGTCTTGGTGAGCTCCCACACTTGTTTTGTAGGACTTGACCACTGCAATGATTTACTAGACTATTTATTTTCTGTCCTCAGAACCGAGCAAATAATATTACAGCTTTGCAAAGAATTAATGGCACTGTGTCAATTTTTTCTCCCCTTTTATGTGTCCCCAAATAATTTTGTCATTTAAAGCAGCTGATGTTGCCCATTGTATCCCCAGCTATGCTGAAAATGTCATTAACTTAAAAATACTGGTTATAAAATAAAATCATTATTGGGGGGAGAAAGTTACTAAAATGTTTATTTCTATGTATTGTTTTTTGAGTAAACAGTGACAAATAAGATAAGGAAGATTTTGTGTAAATAATAGACAGATACACTATTGAGGTTTGTTCTCACTACAAGCTCAGCCTATTTCATTGGCTTGTGATTTCAATAAGCAGAGCTATTTCAGAAAAATAAACCCAAAGGAACAATTCATCATACATTTTATGCTCTGCTGCTGTTCATTTGAGACAACCTACTAGCAAATGTGTCTTAAAGGGACATAAGACTGACAATAACTTCTGCCTATGGAACAGAAATCTACTTGACTTCCTGGGTAGCAACCCTAAAAGATTCAATCTAATGTACTTTAAGTATTTCTTCCTCCTTTCTTAAAGGGACATTATTCACTCGTTTTTTCTTTGCATAAATGTTTTGTAGATGATCTATTTATATAGCCTATAAAAAAAATAATTTTGTTTGTTTTTTAAAAAATGAATAGTTTTGCTTATTTTTAAGTAACATTGCTCTGATTTTCAGACTCCTAACCAAGCCCCAAAGTTTTAGGAGAATACCGACGTATACCTACTCCAGCTTGCTTCTGTTTGTGTATAGGGTCTTTTCATATGCAAAGGAAGGGGGGGTGTATGATATTTCCCACTTGCAGTGGGTATTCCAGTAACCTTTTAAACAGAGCTTAACTGGAAGCTTCTAAGTAAGTTTTTAAACGGTTTTATACTGGATTTTTATATCAGTATCTGTGCATATTATTCTCTATAGTAGCGTCTATTACATGCAGTTATATGAAAATTGGTGTATACTGTCCCGTTAAGCAATAAAATATAAAATAAAAATCAGGTAAAACAAACACATTTAAAGATTTAGATTATTTAAAATGATGTGGTCCCAGGGTGTCCATTCTATATATCTACTGCACTGCATCATAAATATATTTAATAGAAAAATGACAGAACAGGCATACAAATTTATTTTGCATCGTCAAGTCAGCAATTTTTATTTCAAAAAGATTTTGGTTACAAAGTTCGCCCCAATGGTCCCTCTTACTTATTTCACGACACACATTGCGCTTCATCAGAGACACACACACAATGGCTTACCTTCAGCTCACAATCCTCATTAACAGCAAGATTGCTGGGCTTCAGGTCCTATAGATACAATGGAAATAGAAAACAAGTTGTTTAATGCGCATAACATGACAGACTGACAAATACATAATCATTTTCCCCTTAGTCATCTATATAGTCACTACAGTACTATTCTAGAGTATAATACAATTCACTACAGTTCTCAGGTTTCAAATCATTTTAAAAAAAATACACTAAAGTCAAAACTAAATTTTCATGATATACATAGAGCATGCAATTAAAAAATACAAAATAAACGCTTTCCAATTTACTTGCATTATCAAACTGTGCACAGTCTTTTTATATGCACAATGTATGAGGCACCAGCTGCTACTGAGCATGTGCAAAGGTTCACAGTGTATACATATCATTTGTAATTGGCTGATTGCAGTCACATCATACAGGGGTAGGGAAAATTGAAATAGCTGACATTTGACAGAGAAAAAAGTAAATTTATGCTTACCTGATAAATTGATTTCTTCTATGATACGACGAGTCCACGGATTCATCCTTTACTTGTGGGATATTATCCTCCTGCTAACAGGAAGTGGCAAAGAGCACCACAGCAGAGCTGTCTATATAGCTCCTCCCTTGACTCCACCCCCCAGTCATTCGACCGAAGGTATAGGAAGAAAAAGGAGAAACTAAGAGGTGCAGAGGTGACTGAAGTTTAAAATAAAAAAATATTATCTGTCTTAAAATGACAGGGCGGGCCGTGGACTTGTCGTATCATAGAAGAAATCAATTTATCAGGTAAGCATAAATTTACTTTTCTTCTATAAGATACGAGTCCACGGATTCATCCTTTACTTGTGGGATACAATACCAAAGCTACAGGACACGGATGAACGGGAGGGACAAGACAGATGCCTAAACAGAAGGAAGCACTGCTTGAAGAACTTTTCTCCCAAAAATAGCCTCAGAAGAAGCAAAAGTATCAAATTTGGAATATTTGGAAAAGGTATGAAGGGAAGACCAAGTCACAGCCTTACAAATCTGTTCAACAGAAGCATTGTTTTTAAAAGCCCATGTGGAAGCCACCGCTCTAGTAGAGTGGGCTGTAATCCTTTCAGGAGGCTGCTGTCCAGCAGTCTCGTATGCCAACTGGATGATGCTTTTCAGCCAAAAGGAGAGGTAGCCGTAGCCTTTTGACCTCTACGTTTTCCAGAATAGACAACAAACAGAAAAGATGTTTGACGGAAATCTTTGGTCGCTTGCAAGTAAAACTTCAAAGCACGAACCACGTCCAAGTTGTGTAACAGACGCTCCTTCTTAGAAGAAGGGTTAGGACACAGAGAAGGAACAACAATTTCCTGATTAATATTCTTATTAGTAACAACCTTAGGAAGGAATCCAGGTTTGGTACGCAAAACCACCTTATCGGAATGGAAAACAAGATAAGGCAAGTCGCATTGCAATGCAGATAGTTCAGAAACTCTTCGAGCCGAAGAGATAGCAACTAAAAACAGAACTTTCCAAGATAGAAGCTTGATATCTATGGAATGCATAGGTTCAAACAGAACCCCTTGAAGAACTTTAAGAACTAAATTCAAACTCCATGGCGGAGCAACAGGTTTAAACACAGGCTTGATTCTAACTAAAGCCTGACAAAACGACTGAACGTCTGGAACATCTGCCAGACGCTTGTGCAGTAAAAACAAAATTCATGCTTACCTGATAAATTTATTTCTCTTGTGGTGTATCCAGTCCACGGGTTCATCCATTACTTGTGGGATATTCTCCTTCCCAACAGGAAGCTGCAAGAGGACACCCACAGCAGAGCTGTCTATATAGCTCCTCCCCTAACTGCCACCCCCAGTCATTCGACCGAAGACAAGCAAGAAAAAAAGGAGAAACTATAGGGTGCAGTGGTGACTGTAGTTTAAAAATAAAAAACACCTGCCTTAAAATGACAGGGCGGGCCGTGGACTGGATACACCACAAGAGAAATAAATGTATCAGGTAAGCATAAATTTTGTTTTCTCTTGTACAGGTGTATCCAGTCCACGGGTTCATCCATTACTTGTGGGATACCAAAACCAAAGCTTTAGGACACGGATGAAGGGAGGGACAAGGCAGGAAACTTAAACGGAAGGCACCACTGCCTGTAAGACCTTTCTCCCAAAAATAGCCTCCGAAGAAGCAAAAGTATCAAATTTATAGAATTTAGAAAAGGTATGAAGCGAAGACCAAGTCGCCGCCTTACAAATCTGTTCAACAGAGGCCTCATGTTTAAAAGCCCATGTGGAAGCTACTGCTCTAGTAGAATGAGCTGTAATTCTTTCAGGAGGCTGCTGGCCAGCAGTCTCATAAGCTAAGCAAATTATGCTTCTTAGCCAAAAGGAAAGAGAAGTTGCCGAAGCCTTTTGGCCTCTCCTCTATCCAGAGTAGACAACAAACAAAGCAGATGTTTGACGAAAATCTTTCGTAGCTTGTAAATAAAACTTTAAAGCACGAACCACATCAAGATTGTGTAATAGACGTTCCTTCTTTGAAAAAGGATTAAGACATAGGGAAGGAACAACAATCTCCTGATTGAAATTCTTATTAGATACCACCTTAGGCAGAAACCCAGGTTTGGTACGTAACACTACCTTATCTGCATGGAAAATCAGATAAGGGGAATCACACTGTAAAGCAGATAACTCCGAAACTCTTCGAGCCGAGGCGATAGCTACTAAAAATAGAACTTTCCAAGATAAAAGCTTAATATCTATGGAATGCAAAGGTTCAAACGGAACAAATTGAAGAACTTTAAGAACTAAATTTAAACTCCATGGCGGAGCAACAGGTTTAAACACAGGCTTGATTCTAACTAAAGCCTGACAAAACGCCTGAACGTCTGGAACCTCAGCCAGACGTTTGTGCAAAAGAATAGACGGAGCAGAAATCTGTCCCTTTAAGGAACTAGCTGACAATCCCTTCTCCAATCCTTCTTGGAGAAAAGATAATATCCTAGGAATCCTGACCTTACTCCATGAGTAACCCTTGGATTCACACCAATGAAGATATTTACACCATATCTTATGATAGATTTTCCTGGTGACAGGCTTTCGAGCCTGAATTAAGGTATCAATGACTGATTCGGAAAAACTACGCTTTGATAGAATCAAGCGTTCAATCTCCAAGCAGTCAGACGTAGAGAAATTAGATTTGAATGTTTAAAGGGACCTTGAAGTAGAAGGTCCTGCCTTAGCGGCAGAGTCTATGGTGGAAAGGATGACATGTCCACCAGATCTGCATACCAAGTCCTGCGTGGCCATGCAGGGGCTATCAAGATCACCGAAGCTCTCTCCTGCTTGATCTTGGCAATCAGACGAGGGAGCAGAGGAAACAGTGGAAACACATAAGCCAGGCTGAAGGACCAGGGCGCTGCTAGAGCATCTATCAGCACTGCCTGTGGATCCCTTGACCTGGACCCGTAACAAGGAAGCTTGGCGTTCTGACGAGACGCCATGAGATCCAGTTCTGGTTTGCCCCAAAGTTGGATCAACTGGGCAAATACCTCCGGATGGAGCTCCCACTCCCCCGGATGAAAAGTCTGCTGACTTAGAAAATCCGCCTCCCAGTTCTCTACTCCTGGGATATGGATAGCTGAGAGATGGCAAGAGTGAACCTCTGCCCATAGAATTATCTTTGAAACCTCCAACATTGCCAGGGGGCTCCTTGTTCCCCCCTGATGGTTGATATAGGCTACAGTCGTGATTATGTCCGACTGAAATCTGATGAACCTGACCGCAGCTAGCTGAGGCCAAGCCTGAAGAGCATTGAATATCGCTCTTAGTTCCAGAACGTTTATCGGAAGGAGGGCCTCCTCCTGAGTCCACGAACCCTGACCCTTCAGGGAGTTCCAGACTGCACCCCAGCCCAGAAGGCTGGCATCTGTCGTTACTATAGTCCATTCTGGCCTGCGGAAACTCATTCCCTTGGACAGATGGACCTGAGATAGCCACCAGAGAAGAGAATCCCTGGTCTCTTGATCCAGATTTAGTAGAGGGGACAAATCTGTGTAATCCCCATTCCACAGATTGAGCATGCAAAGTTGCAGTGGTCTGAGATGTAGTCGGGCAAACGGAACTATGTCCATTGCTGCTACCATTAATCCAATTACCTCCATACACTGAGCCACTGACAGACGAGAAATGGAATAAAGAGCACGGCAGGAAGTTAGAAGTTTTGACAACCTGACCTCTGTCAGATAAATCTTCATTTCTACTGAATCTATCAGAGTTCCTAGGAAGGAAACTCTTGTGAGAGGTGAGAGAGAACTCTTTCCTTCGTTCACCTTCCACCCGTGAGACCTTAGGAATGCCAGAACAATGTCCGTATGGGACCTGGCGATATGAAAAGTTGACGCCTGTATCAAGATGTCGTCTAGGTAAGGGGCTACTGCTATACCCCGCGGTCTTAGAACCGCCAGAAGGGACCCTAGAACCTTCGTAAAGATTCTTGGTGCCATGGCTAACCAGAAGGGAAGAGCCACAAACTGGTAATGCCTGTCTAGGAAGGCGAACCTGAGAAACTGATGATGATCCCTGTGTATCGGAAAATGTAGATAAGCATCCTTTAAATCCACGGTAGTCATATATTGACCCTCCTGGATCATAGGTAGGATGGTTCGAATAGTCTCCATCTTGAAGGATGGGACCCTGAGAAATTTGTTAAGGATCTTGAGATCCAAGATTGGTCTGAAAGTTCCCTCTTTCTTGGGAACTATAAACAGATTTGAATAGAAGCCCTGCCCCTGTTCCTCCTTAGGAACTGGGTGGATCACTCCCATAACTAGTAGGTCTTGAACGCAATGTAAGAATGCCTCTCTCTTTATCTGGTTTGCAGATAATTGTGAGAGATGAAATCTCCCCTTTGGAGATGAAGCTTTGAAATCCAGAAGATATCCCTGGGAAACAATCTCCAGAGCCCAGGGATCCTGGACGTCTCTAGCCCAAGCCAGGGCGAAGAGAGAAAGTCTGCCCCCCACTAGATCCGGTCCCGGATTGGGGGCTACTCCTTCATGCTGTCTTAGAGGCAGCAGCAGGCTTTTTGGCCTGTTTCCCCTTGTTCCAAGCCTGGTTAGGTCTCCAGACTGGCTTGGACTGGGCAAAATTTCCCTCTTGTTTTGTAGAAGAGGAAGATGAAGCTGCGCCACTCTTGAAGTTTCGAAAGGAAATTGGGATTGGGGGCTACTCCTTCATGCTGTCTTAGAGGCAGCAGCAGGCTTTTTGGCCTGTTTCCCCTTGTTCCAAGCCTGGTTAGGTCTCCAGACTGGCTTGGACTGGGCAAAATTTCCCTCTTGTTTTGTAGAAGAGGAAGATGAAGCTGCGCCACTCTTGAAGTTTCGAAAGGAACAAAAATTAGTCTGTTTGGTCCTTAACTTGTTGGACCTATCCTGGGGAAGGGTGTGGCCTTTTCCTCCAGTAATATCAGAAATGATCTCCTTCAGTGCAGGCCCAAAAAGGGTCTGCCCTTTGAAGGGGATCTTGAGAAGTTTAGACTTTGAAGTGACATCAGCTGACCAGGATTTAAGCCATAGCGCCCTACGTGCCTGAATGGCAAAACCTAAATTTTTAGCCGTTAGCTTGGTTAAATGAAAAACGGCGTCAGAAATAAATGAATTGGCTAACTTAAGAGCTTTAAGCCTGTCAAGGATATCATCCAACGGGGTCTCTACCTGTAAAGCCTCCTCCAGAGACTCGAACCAGAAAGCCGCTGCAGCAGTGACTGGGGCAATGCATGCAAGAGGCTGGAGAATAAAACCTTGTTGTATAAAGATTTTCTGAAGGAAACCCTCTAATTTCTTATCCATAGGATCTAGGAAAGCACAACAGTCCTCGACAGGAATAGTTGTACGCTTAGGTAGGGTAGAGACTGCTCCCTCCACCTTAGGACCGTCTGCCACAAGTCCCGTGTAGCGGCATCTATAGGAAACATTTTCTTAAAAGCAGGAGGGGGAGAGAACGGCACACCTGGTCTATCCCATTCCTTAGTAATAATTTCTGAAAACCTCTTAGGGATTGGAAAAACATCAGTGTAAACAGGCACTGCAAAGTATTTGTCCATTTTACACAATTTCTCTGGGACTACAATGGTGTCACAGTCATCCACAGTCGCTAAAACCTCCCTGAGCAACACGCGGAGGTGTTCAAGCTTAAAGGGCCACTGTAAGTAAATATTTTCTATGCATGTTACTAACTACCCCAAATACACTTTTTATCAATAGCATTTCATTAACATATCTCTACCGTATATCAGAAATCTTGTCTGCAAATTTAATTGTTTTCCAAACCCACTCCGTGGGTATCCTTTGCTCTGTACCAATCCGTTTACAATACCTAGGTTTCAAAATGGCGCTTTAAACACAAAGTTATTGGTTTAAGTATTTTGAACATGCAGTGCTGAAAATAGTGGGCAGGATAACGTGACATCATCGGCAAATAAAAGATATAACTTTTAGAACGTTATGAAACTTCGTTTTGGAGAAAATATAGGTCAGTAGGTTTTAATTAATGTTTATTAACTTTAATATGTTAGTTGTTTAGCTTAAAAATTATAACAGAAAGTAATCCTTTAAATTTAAATGCTGTCATTTCAGAGTCAGACTGAAGTAACGCCTTCCCTGAATCAGAGAAGTCACCCACAGATAGAAGCTCTCCTGCTTCAACTTCTGCACATTGTGAGGGTATATCAGACATAGCTACTAAAGCGTCAGAGAGCTCTGTATTTTTTCTAGCCCCAGAGTTGTCCCGCTTTCCCTGTAACCCTGGCAGTTTGGACAATACCTCTGTGAGGGTATGATTCATAACTGCCGCCATGTCTTGTAAAGTAAACGCATTGGACGCGCTACATGTACTTGGCGTCCCTTGAGCGGGAGTTATAGGTTCTGACACGTGGGGAGAGCTAGATGGCATAACCTCCCTTTTGTCAGTCTCAGAAACCTCAGGTGATAAATCTTTAAAAGCCATAATATGGTCTTTATAACTTATAGAAAGGTCAGTGCATTTGGTACACATTCTAAGAGGGGGTTCCACAATGGCTTCTAAACATAATGAACAAGGAGTTTCCTCTATGTCAGACATGTTTAACAGACTAGTAATGAGACCAGCAAGCTTGGAAAACACTTTAATAAATGTGAAAAAAGCAATAATAAAAAACGGTACTGTGCCTTTAAGATAAAAAAACTACCACATAAACTGCAAAACAGTGAAAAAAAGTAGTAAACTCTACGAAATTTTTACAGTGTGTATAAGGGACTAAAGCAGCATTGCACCCACTTGCAAATGGATGATTAACCCCTCAGGCCCAAAAACGAATTAGAAAAACATTAAACCTGTTAACAAACAGTCAAACACACTGCCACAGCTCTGCTGTGGCTCCTACCTGCCCTTAAAAACGATTTTTGCAGGAACAAAACCCTCTATAGAGGTCCTATAAGCCAGAGGACTCCTTCAGGGAAGCTGGATGTCTCAGACTGAAAACGAAAATAGGCCCCTTCTACCATGCACTCAAAGTCAGAGGGCCTTAAAAAAGTACTCCTAGGAGTAATCTAACAAGCCATGTGGAAACTAGGCCCCAAATAAAGATTTATCACCCTCAGAGAAAAAACGTTTTTATTTATAAATCATGCAAACGTTTTTACACTAAGTAATATAGGTATTAACATGAAGATTATCCCTTTTTGCAAGCATGATCCCAGTTGTTGTTAAATCACTGTATCAGGCTTACCTTAAATATACCAGGCACTGTCAGCATTTTCTAGACCTTATCATCTCTCTAGAAAAAAATATACTGAACATACCTCAAAGCAGGCAATCTGCAGACCGTCCCCCCAACTGAAGTTTTCTTTCCATACTCTTCAGTTATGTGTGAGAACAGCAATGGACCTTAGTTACAAACTGCTAAGATCATCAAACCTCCAGGCAGAAGTCTTCTTCCAATTTCTGCCTGAGAGTAAAAACAGTACGCCGGTACCGTTTAAAAATAACAAACTTTTGATTGAAGGTAAAAACTACACTAAGTCACCACATCTCTCTTGATACTTCCTTTCTTGTCGAGAGCTGCAAGAGAATGACTGGGGGTGGCAGTTAGGGGAGGAGCTATATAGACAGCTCTGCTGTGGGTGTCCTCTTGCAGCTTCCTGTTGGGAAGGAGAATATCTCACTTGTAATGGATGAACCCGTGGACTGGATACACCTTTACAAGAGAAATTGATAAAGCAGATATCTGTCCCTTTAGGGAACTAGCTTATAACCCCTTCTCCAATCCTTCTTGGAGAAAAGACAAAATGCTAGGAATCCTGATCTTACTCCATGAGTAGCCTTTGGATTCACACCAATAAAGATATTTACGCCATATCTTATGGTAAATTTTCCTAGTGACAGGCTTTCGAGCCTGAATCAAGGTATCTATGACCGACTCAGAGAATCCCCGCTTAGATAAAATCAAGCGTTCAATCTCCAGGCAGTCAGCTGCAGAGAAACTAGATTTGGATGCAGGAACGGACCTTGAATGAGAAGGTCCTGTCTCAGTGGCAGTGTCCATGGTGGTAGAGATGACATTTCCACCAGGTCTGCATAGCAAGTCCTGCGTGGCCACGCAGGTGCTATCAAAATCACCGAAGCCCTCTCCTGTTTGATTCTGGCAATCAGATGAGGAAGGAGAGGAAATGGTGGAAACACATAAGCCAGGTTGAACGACCAAGGTACTGCTAGAGCATCTATCAGTACTGCTTAAGGATCCCTTGATCTGGACCCGTAACAAGGAAGTTTGGCATTCTGACGAGATGACATCAGATCCAATTCTGGTGTGCCCCATTGATGAATCAATTGTGCAAACACCTCCGGATGGAGTTCCCACTCCCCCGGATGAAAAGTCTGACGACTTAGAAAATCCGCTTCCCAGTTCTCCACTCCTGGGATATAGATTGCTGATAGATGGCAAGAGATTGTCTCTGCCCATCAAATTATTTTGGAAACCTCTATCATCGCTAGAGAACTCTTTGTTCCCCCCTGATGATTGATATATGCTACAGTCGTGATATTGTCCGACTGGAATCTTATGAATCTGGCCGAAGCCAGCTGAGGCCACGCCTGAAGTACGTTGAATATCGCTCTCAGTTCTAGAATATTTATTGTAAGGAGAACCTCACACCCTGTGCTTTCAGGGAATTCCAGACTGCACCCCAGCCCAATAGGCTGGCATTCGTCGTCACTATGACCCATGCTGGCCTGCGGAAACACATTCCCTGGGACAGATGATCCTGTGACAACCACCAAAGAAGAGAGTCTCTGGTCTCTTGATCCAGATTTATCCGAGGAGATAAATTTGCATAATCCCCATTCCACTATCTGAGCATGCATAGTTGCAGTGGTCTGAGATGCAAGCGAGCAAACGGAACTATGTCCATTGCCCCTACCATTAGTCCAATTACCTCCATACACTGAGCCACTTACGGCCGAGGAATGGAATGAAGTGCTCGGCAGGTGGATAAGATCTTTGATTTTCTGACCTCCGTCAGAAAATTTTTCATGTTTACCGAATCTATCAGAGTTCCCAGGAATGGAACTTTTGTGAGAGGGATAAGTGAACTCTTCTTTACGTTCACCTTCCACCCGTGAGATCTTAAAAAAGCCAACACAATGTCCGTGTGAGACTTGGCTAGTTGGTAAGTTGACGCCTGAATTAAGATATCGTCCAGATAAGGCGCCAGTGCTATGCCCCGCGGCCTTAGAACCGCCAAAAGGGACCCTAGCACTTTTGTGAAAATTCTGGGAGCTGTGGCCAACCCGAAGGGAAGAGCCACAAACTGGTAATGCTTGTCCAGGAAGGCGAACCTGAGGAACTGGTGATGATCTTTGTGGATAGGAATGTGAAGATACGCATCCTTTAAATCCACGGTGGTCATATATTGACCCTCCTGGATCATTGGTAAAATAGTCCGAATGGTCTCCATCTTGAAGGATGGGACTCTAAGAAATTTGTTTAGGATCTTGAGATCTAAAATCGGTCTGAAGGTTCCCTCTTTTTTGGGAACCACGAACAGATTGGAGTAAAACCCCTGCCCCTGTTCTGCTTTTGGAACTGGGCAGATGACACCCATAGTATATAGGTCTTTTACACAGCGTAAGAACGCCTCTCTTTTTGTCTGGTTTACAGACAACCGTGAAAGATGAAATCTCCCCTTTGGAGGAGAATCTTTGAATTCTAGAAGATACCCCTGGGTCACAATTTCTAATGCCCAGGAATCCTGAACGTCTCTTGCCCAAGCCTGAGCGAAGAGAGAAAGTCTGCCCCCCACTAGATCCGGTCCCGGATCGGGGACTGCCCCTTCATTCTGTCTTGGTAGCAGCAGCGGGCTTCTTGGCCTGTTTACCTTTATTCCAGGTCTGGTTAGGTCTCCAGACAGACTTGGATTGAGCAAAATTCCCCTCCTGCTTTGTGGCAGGGGAGGAGGCAGCGGGACCACCTTTGAAGTTTCGAAAGGAACGAAAATTATTTTGTTTGGCCCTCATTCTATTTGTCTTATCCTGAGGAAGGGCATGGCCTTTTCCTCCAGTGATGTCGGAAATGATCTCCTTCAGTTCAGGCCCAAATAGGGTCTTACTCTTGAAAGGAATAGCTAATAGCTTAGATTTTGATGACACATCAGCAGATCAGGACTTAAGCCATAACGCTCTACGCGCCAAAATGGCAAAACCTGAATTCTTTGCCGCTAATTTAGCCAGTTGAAAAGCGGGATCTGTAATAAAAGAATTAGCTAGCTTGAGAGCCTTAATTCTATCTAAAATCTCATCCAATGGGGTCTCAACCTTAAGAGCCTCCTCAAGAGCCTCGAACCAAAAAGCAGCTGCAGTAGTTACAGGAACAATGCACGCTATAGGTTGCAGAAGAAAACCCTGATGAATAAATATTTTCTTTAGAAGACCCTCTAATTTTTTATCCATAAGATCTTTGAAAGCACAACTGTCCTCAATAGGTATAGTTGTACGCTTAGCTAGGGTAGAAACCGCTCCCTCCACCTTAGGGACCGTCTGCCACGAATCCCGAATGGTGTCAGATATGGGAAACATTTTCTTTAAAGTAGGAGGGGGAGAGAACGGAATGCCTGGTCTATCCCATTCCTTAGTAACAATGTCCAAAATCCTCTTAGGGACCGGAAAAACATTAGTGTAAGAAGGAACCTCTAGATATCTATCCATTTTACACAATTTCTCTGGAGGAATCCAGAGTCGCTAAAACCTCCCTGAGTAATAAGCGGAGGTGTTCAAGCTTAAACTTAAAAGCCGTCATATCTGAGTCTGTTTGAGGGAACATCTTTCCTGAATCAGAAAGCTCTCCCTCAGACAGCAATTCCCCTACCCCCAATTCAGAGCATTGTGAGGGTACATCGGAGATGGCTAATAAAGCGTCAGAGGGCTCAGCATTTACTCTCATACCGGACCTACTGCGCTTCCCCTGCAAACCAGGCAGTTTAAATAATACCTCTGTGAGGGTAGTAGACATAACTGCGGCCATATCTTGCAGGGTGAAAGAATTAGACGCACTAGAAGTACTTGGTGTCACTTGTGCGGGCGTTAAAGGTTGTGACACTTGGGGAGAAGAAGATGGCAAAACCTGATTCTCTTCGGACTGAGAATCATCCTGTGACATACTTTTATCAGCTAAAATATGTTCTTTGCAATGTAAGGCCCTTTCAGTACATGAGGGACACATTTGAAGTGGGGGTTCCACAATGGCTTCTAAAAACATGGAACATTGGCTTTCCTCAATGTCAGACATGTTAAACAGGCTAGTAATGACCACAAACAGGTTTGAAAACAATTTAGTGAAAAAATAACAATCTTAAAAAATGGTACTCCGCCTTTAAGAGAAAAAAAGCATAACATTTTTCCAAAACTGCTTAAAAACAATCAAATTGTCCCAATTTTATGGTAGAAGCATCCCAATTCTGCAGCTAAGTTTGCCCCACAAGGAAAGGAATACTTAATCTTTACAGAAAAAAACGGAAAAATGCAAAACGTTTATTTCAATAAAAAGCACCCCCTGCACCTCGCCACAGCTCTGCCGTGGCGCCTACCTGCCCTCAGGGGTATGTAAAACCTGGTTAAACCTTCGTTTTCGCCCAATACAGCTCACAAAGGCCCACCGGATCTGGAGCTTGCTGCTTGCTTGAGAAAAACAACTGCGCAACTGAGGCGCGAAAATAGGCCCCGCCCATCTCACTCGATGCCTCACAGCCCAACTTAACCGCACCAGAGTGGTCTAAAAACCTAGCCATGTGGGTTCATAAACCCAGAAATGAAGCCATGTGTACCCTCTTAAATAAAGCATAAAAACGTCTCTTCTTTAAAAACGTTAACTGCACTCCCAAACATGTAAACGTTTGCCCACAAACATTCAAACATCAGTGTCAACCATTTTTATATAGCCCATATATGCAAGCTCAGTAATACCCCTCTTTATACTTTAGGATTACTGCTTACCCTCTCCCTCAGCCAATTCTGAAATAACACAGTCTCTCCAGAAAAAAATGACTGAACATACCTCACTGCTTATAGCATGAAAAACGTTCCTCACACTGAAGTTTCTTAAGTACTCCGCAGCCATTCTGTGGGAACTGCACTGGATCTTAGTAACAACTGCTAAGATAATCAGCCTCCAGGCAGAAGTCTCCATCCATCTGCTGCCTGAGGGAAAATAGTACACACCGGTACCATTTAAAATAAAAAACTCTTGCTTGAAGAAAATAAAAACTAACATTTTATCACCTCTTTCACTTTACCCTTCCTAGTACTTAGAGTAGGCAAAGAGAATGACTGGGGGGTAGAGTCAAGGGAGGAGCTATATAGACAGTTCTGCTGTGGTGCTCTTTGCCACTTCCTGTTAGCAGGAGGATAATATCCCACGAGTAAAGGATGAATCCGTGGACTCGTCGTATCTTATAGAAGAAAATAAAACCTCATTTGAAATTTATTGCATTGTCTTTTTATTATGCATTTGTTGATTATGGAATACGATTGTATTTAAAGAGATATTCCGGTCAACATTTAAATACACATAGATTAAAATTACATCTTTGAATAGAAACAAATTTGCAATATACATATTTTAAGGGCACCAGTATTTTAAATACTGTAGCTGTTCCGAGAGCTAGTGGGGATTGTAATCATGTCAGCAATTAATAAATTGAGTCATAATCAGATGGTACAAACACCTTAGGCTCTCTGAGCAAGTGCTGTGTTTAAAATGCTGGTGCACGGTGGATACGTAATTACACTTTTGAAATAGCTATAACTTTTACAAGAAGCATTTTTGCTAATGCATGTATATTACAAAATGCTTCTATTCAAAACTGAAATGCATTGGTATGGATTTAAATTTTGGCTGGAATTACATTTCTAGAGATCTGAAATATATTGTATTGATAAGCTGTGACAACTAAAAAAACAGAATATATGCTTACCTGATAAATTTCTTTCTCTTGTGATGTATCGAGTCCACGGATTCATCCATACTTGTGGGATATTCTCCTTCCCAACAGGAAGTGGCAAAGAGAGCACTAACAGCAGAGCTGTCTATATAGCTCCTCCCTTAGCTCCACCCCCCAGTCATTCGACCGAAGGCTAGGAAGAAAAAGGAGAAACTATAGGGTGCAGAGGTGACAGAAGTTTTTAAAATAAAAATATACTACCTGTCTTAAACAGACAGGGCGGGCCGTGGACTCGATACATCACAAGAGAAATAAATTTATCAGGTAAGCATAAATTCTGTTTTCTCTTGTAAGATGTATCGAGTCCACGGATTCATCCATACTTGTGGGATACCAATTCCAAAGCTTTAGGACACGGATGAAGGGAGGGACAAGACAGGTACCTTAAATGGAAGGCACCACTGCTTGTAGAACCTTTCTCCCAAAAATAGCCTCCGAAGAAGCAAAAGTATCGAATTTGTAAAATTTGGAAAAAGTATGAAGCGAAGACCAAGTCGCCGCCTTACAAATCTGTTCAACAGAAGCCTCATTTTTAAAAGCCCATGTGGAAGCCACTGCTCTAGTAGAATGAGCAGTAATTCTTTCAGGAGGCTGCTGGCCAGCAGTCTCATAAGCCAAACGGATGATGCTTTTCAGCCAAAAAGAAAGAGGTAGCCGTAGACTTTTGACCTCTCCGCTTACCAGAGTAAACAACAAACAATGAAGATGTTTGACGGAAATCTTTAGTTGCTTGTAAGTAGAACTTTAAAGCACGAACCACATCAAGATTGTGCAACAGACGTTCCTTCTTTGATGAAGGATTAGGACACAGCGAAGGAACAACAATTTTCTGATTGATATTCCTATTAGAAACAACCTTAGGAAGGAATCCAGGTTTGGTACGCAAAACCACCTTATCTGCATGGAAAACAAGGTAAGGTGAGTCACACTGTAAAGCAGATAACTCAGAAACTCTTTGAGCCGAAGAGATAGCTACTAAAAACAAAACTTTCCAAGATAGAAGCTTAATATCTATGGAATGCATAGGTTCAAACGGAACCCCCTTGAAGAACTTTAAGAACTAAGTTTAGGCTCCATGGCGAAGCAACAGGTTTAAATACAGGCTTGATCCTGACTAAGGCCTGACTAAACGCTTGAACGTCTGGTACATCTGCCAGACGTTTGTGTAAAAGAATAGACAAAGCAGATATCTGTCCTTTTAAGGAACTAGCTGATAATCCCTTCTCCAATCCTTCTTGGAGAAAAGACAATATTCTAGGAATGCTAATCTTACTTCATGAGTAACCCTTGGATTCACCAATAAAGATATTTGCGCCAAATCTTATGATAGATTTTCCTGGTGACAGGCTTTCTAGCTTGAATCAGGGTATCAATGACCGACTCAGAGAAACCAAACTTTGATAAAATCAGGCGTTCAATCTCCAAGCAGTCAGACGCAGAGAAATTAGATTTGGATGCTTGAACGGACCTTGGATTAGAAGGCCCTGCCTCATTGGCAGAGTCCACGGTGGAACAGATGACATGTCCACTAGGTCTGCATACCAAGTCCTGCGTGGCCACGCAGGTGCTATCAGAATCACCTAAGCTCTCTCCTGCTTGATACTGGCAACCAGACGTGGGAGGAGAGGAAACCGTGGAAATAAATAGGCCAGATTGAAGGACCAGGGCACTGCTAGAGCATCTATCAGTACCGCCTGGGGATCCCGGGACCTGGACCCGTAACAAGGAAGTTTGGTGTTCTGACGGGACGCCATCAGATCCAATTCTGGTGTGCCCTATAGCCGAGTCAGCTGGGCAAATACCTCCGGATGGAGTTCCCACTCCCCCGGATGAAAAGTCTGACGACATAGGAAATCCGCCTCCCAGTTCTCTACCCCTGGGATATGGATTGCTGAGAGATGGCAAGAGTGATCCTTCGCCCATCAGATTATTTTGGTTACCTCCATCTTTGCTAGAGAACTCAGAGTTCCTCCTTGATGATTGATATAAGCTACAGTCCTGATGTTGTCCGACTGAAATCTGATGAATTTGGCCGCAGCTAGCTGAGGCCATGCCTGAAGCTCATTGAATATCGCTCTCAGTTCTAGAATGTTTATCGGGAGGAGAGTTTCCTCCCGAGACCATAAGCCCTGTGCTTTCAGGGAGTTCCAGACTGCACCTCAGCCTAGCAGGCTGGCATCTGTCGTTACTATGAGCCACTCTGGCCTGCGGAAACACATTCCCTGAGACAGGTGGTCCTGAGACAACCACCAGAGAAGAGAATCTCTGGTCTCCTGGTCCAGATGCAGTTGAGGAGATAAATCTGCATAATCCCCATTCCACTGTTTGAGCATGCATAGTTGCAGTGGTCTGAGGTGTAGGCGGGCAAAAGGAACTATGTCCATTGCCGCTACCATGAGTCCGATTACCTCCATACACTGAGCTACTGATGGCCGAGGAATGGAATGAAGAGCTCGGCAAGTGCTTAAGAGCTTTGATTTTCTGACCTCCGTCTGAAATATTTTCATTTCTACCGAGTCTATCAGAGTCCCTAGGAAGGAAACTCTTGTGAGAGGGAAGAGAGAACTCTTTTCTATGTTCACCTTCCACCCGTGAGATCTCAGAAAAGCCAACACGATGTCCATGTGAGACTTGGCAAGCTGGAAAGTCGACGCCTGAATTAAGATGTCGTCTAGATAAGGCGCCACTGCTATGCCCCGCTGTCTTAGAACCGCCAAAAGGGACCCTAGCACCGTTGTGAAAATTCTGGGAGCCGTGGCCAACCCGAAGGGAAGGGCCACGAACTGGTAATGCCTGTCCAGAAAGGCGAATCTGAGGAATTGATGATGATCTCTGTGAATAGGGATGTGTAGATACGCATCCTTTAAATCCACGGAAATCATATATTGACCCTCCTGGATCAACGGTAGAATAGTCCGAATAGTCTCCATCTTGAATGATGGTACTCTGAGGAATTTGTTTAGAATTTTGAGATCCAAGATTGGTCTGAAAGTTCCCTCTTTTTTGGGAACCACAAACAGGTTTGAGTAAAACCCTAGCCCTTGTTCCGCTTTTGGAACTGGGCGGATCCCTCCCATGGTATGTAGGTCTTCTACACAGCCTAAGAACGCCTCTCTCTTTGTCTGGTTTGCAGACAATTGAGAAATGTGAAATCTCCCCCTTGGGGGGGGGGAGTCTTTGAAGTCCAGAAGATATCCCTGGGACTCAATTTCTAAAGCCCAGGAATCGTGAACATCTCTTGCCCAAGCCTGAGCGAAGAGAGAGAGTCTGCCCCCTATTAGATCCGGTCCCGGATCGGGGGCTACCCCTTCATGCTGTCTTAGAGGCAGCTGCAGGCTTCTTGGCCTGTTTACCCTTGTTCCAAGCCTGGTTAGGTCTCCAGACTGACTTGGATTGGGCAAAATTCCCCTCTTGCTTTGCAGCAGGGGAAGCTGAAGCGGGACCACCCGTGAAGTTCCGAAAGGAACGAAAATTATTTTGTTTGGTCCTCATTTTATTTGTTTTATCCTGAGGGAGGGCATGGCCTTTCCCTCCAGTGATGTCTGAAATAATCTCTTTCAGTTCAGGCCCGAATAGGGTCTTTCCTTTGAAAGGGATGTTCAAAAGTTTAGATTTTGATGATACATCAGCAGACCAGGACTTAAGCCATAACGCCCTGCGTGCTAAAATGGCAAAACCTGAATTCTTTGCGGCTAATTTAGCCAGTTGGAAAGCGGCATCTGTAATGAAAGAATTAGCCAACTTAAGGGCCTTAATTCTATCCATAATATCCTCTAATGGAGTCTCCATCTGAAGAGCCTCGAACCAGAAAGCAGCTGCAGTAGTTATGCATGCAATAGGTTGGAGAAGAAAACCTTGATGAACAAACATTTTCTTCAGGAGACCCTCTAATTTTTTATCCATAGGATCTTTGAAAGCACAACTGTCTTCGATAGGTATAGTTGTTCGCTTAGCGAGAGTTGAAATAGCTCCCTCCACCTTAGGAACCGTCTGCCACGAGTCCCGCATGGTGTCAGATATGGGAAACATTTTCTTAAAAACAGGAGGGGGAGCGAACGGAATACCTGGTCTATCCCACTCCTTAGTAACAATATTCACAATCCTCTTAGGGACTGGAAAAACATCAGTGTAAAAAGGAACCTCCAAGTATCTGTCCATTTTACACAATGTCTCTGGAACCACTATAGGGTCACAATCATCTAGAGTTGCTAATACCTCCCTGAGCAATAAGCGGAGGTGTTCAAGCTTAAATTTAAAGGCCGTCTTATCAGAATCTGTCTGAGGGAGCGTCTTTCCTGAATCAGAAATTTCTCCCTCAGATAACAAATCCCTTAGCCCTACTTCAGAACATTGTGAGGGTATATCGGATACGGCTACTAAAGCATCAGACGGCTCAGCATTTGTTCTTAACCCAGAGCTGTCACGCTTTCCTTGTAAACCAGGCAGTTTAGATAAAACCTCTGCGAGGGTTGTATTCATAACTGTGGCCATGTCTTGTAAAGTAAATGAATTTGACGCACTAGAGGTACTTGGCGTCACTTGTGCGGGCGTTACTGGTTGTGACACTTGGAGAGAGCTAGATGGCAAACCCTCATTTCCTTCTGTCTGAGAATCATCTATTGCTATATTTTTAAGTGCTAAAATATGCTCTTTATAATTTATAGACATATCAGTGAAAGTGGGACACATTCTAAGAGGGGGTTCCACAATGGCTTCTAAACACATTGAACAAGGATTTTCCTTGATGTGAGACATGTTAAACAGGCTAGTAATGAAACAAGCAAGCTTGGAAAACACTTTAATCAAAGCAAATAATACTTAGAAAAAAACGGTACTGTGCCTTTAAGAGAAAAAAAGATGCACAAACTCTGCAAAACAGTGTAAAAAAGCAGTAAACTTTACAGTAGCATCATAAAGCTTTAGTAAGATTGCACAGATAGATAAATAAACGATTAACCCCTTAATGTAAAAACCGGATTGACAAAACGTCAAAAATCGGTAAAAACACGGTCAGCACCTTGCCACAGCTCTGCTGTGGCGCCTACCTTCCCTTTAGGAAAGTTTTGTGGGGAAAAAAACTTCTTTAAGCCCTCAAACAGCAGCAGGACCCTCTGGAGAAGCAGCTGGATGTCTCTGAGTAAAAGAAACTGCGCAACTGAGGCGCGAAAATAGGCCCCTCCCACCTCACTCAATGTTATGGGGCCTAAAAGAAACACACCAGAGTGTTTCCAAACTAGCCATGTGGGTTGATAACCCTTAAATAAGCCACAATGACCCCTTAAAGTCCCTCAAAAAACGTTATGTTTGCAATAAAAAAACGTTTTTTCCTAACAGTGTCACCAGTAACCAATGAGCCCTTTTTGCAAGCTGGGATTCCTACTAAGTGTCTGAATACAGCTTACCCTTCCCTCATGGGGATATTGCCAGCCTTTTTCTAGAATTATCACAGTCTGTCTAGAAAAAAATAGACTGAACATACCTCAATGCAGCTTAGCATGCAAACCGTTCCCCCAACTGAAGTTTTCCTGTACTCCTCAGCTCTTGTGAGAACAGCAGTGGATCTTAGTTACAAAGTGCTAAGATCATCATCCTCCTTGCAGAAATCTTCATCCCTCTTCTGCCAGAGAGTGAATAGTACACACCGGTACCATTTAAAATAACAAACTTTTGCTTGAGAAACTAAAAACTAACATTTTTGTGACCACACTCACTTTACCCTTCCTAGCAGTTAAGCAGGCAAAGAGAATGACTGGGGGGGGGGGGGTGGAGCTATATAGACAGCTCTGCTGTGGGTGCTCTCTTTGCCATCTCCTGTTAGGAAGGAGAATATCCCACAAGTATGGATGAATCCGTGGACTCGATACATCTTACAAGAGAAAAGCTGAGTTAGTTGAGAGTAAGGCTGGATTGGCCTACCAGGACACACTGGCTGAAGTTGGCCAGCTACAATATAAGGGGGTGGTGCTGCAAATGAAGCGATGCAACTGTATCACCTCTTTTCTCCTCTATATGTAGTATGGAGGTCACAAAGTAGGCTCTTGTTAGTTTTATTTCCTAGAGTAGACCATGTATCATTTTAGTAGCCCTCCTTTGAATGAGTTTTATTGTCTAGTCAAGACACACTGTTTTGACAGCCTTCTTCACACCATGAAAGGGAGTCATGAAACAAATTGGGTTGTAGGGTGCCTATACAACATCATTCCGGATTCTGAGAACATATTGGGTGGGGAAGAGTATCTCAGTAATCCTATTGAAATTAAAAATAGGGCTGGTCTCCAAATTTTTCCAGGGCTGCTTTTTATTATCCAGCCCTGGTTGAGAGTCAAGAATAGGAGGTATTTTTGCAGTGAACCAGTGATTTCTTAAAGGAACTTTAAAACACTAAATAAAGGATAACATGCAGGTGCATTTTTTAAAAATGTTATTGTTTATAAAATAGTTTTAAAAAGTGTAAAAGTTTAGTGTCTATAAAGCAATATTGTAACCTAGATTTCCTTCTCTGCTGAGGACAGCTATAAAGAGTGCAAAAAATTACTTCACATAATATAGCGTTATTAAATATTCTGTACTCCCACTTAACAAGAATTGCAAAGCCCACATGTATAGTGTTACATTAGAGAAAATGGGAATTAAATATTATAATATAATAATATATTGCAATTTTTTACTACACAATGGGAATTAAATAACAAAAAAAAATGCATTTCTTTACTACACAAACATTTTATAGTACAACCCCAAGGTATTTAATGTTGATTTTAATACTAACCACTTTTCAAGCAATTCTCTATGTCAGGACTTAATTGATAATCTGAATATTTTTATATATTTCTATTAGGCATGTGCATTTGTTGGTAATTCAGCATTTATTTCACTGACAAATGCTGAATATGGTTGAGGGCAGAGGTATTTGGCTATTTTTGACGCCAGATTTATTAGTGCTAAATTGCAACTAACAAATATCCGGATTTGCACAAATATTAGTGTATTACACTCTTACACAAAAACAAAATCTGGTGACAAAATAGGCTAATGCCGCTGTGAAATGAATGCCAAAAACAAACAAATGCACAGAACATTGTTTGCCTCATAAAAAGCATATGGCTATCTCCTTAAAGTGATAGTAAATTTTAGCGTTTGTTAAAACGCTAGGATTTACCAGTGCAACAAATAAAGGGGATTTTCAGTCATGAAGTATAAAATACTTCATGCTGAAAGTTCCTTTAGTTGTCTGTAGTGTTTGCCGCGCTGAGAACCTTAGTCCACCCACGGCAGAACACTATTTTGCAGTGAGGTGACCTTAGCCAATAGAGTGCTAGCTATCCGGCATAATGCCAGCTGGTCTGTACGGCTATTGGCTAAGAGGTAGAAACGTCACCTTATTGAAAAATAGCGTTCTGCTGTGGGCGGCCTGAGGCGCTCAGCGCTGCAGACAAAGGAACTTTCAGCATGAGGTATTTTATACTTCATGACTCAAAGTCCCCTTTATTTGTTACTCCCTAAATGTGTCAATATCTACTCTATGTAATATATTACCCACAAACATTAACTAAAGCATTTATAAAATGGGATTATGTTGGTATATACACCAAATAGAAAAAATAAAGCTTGGGAAAATCAAACATACAATGAAATACAAGGTTTGCTAGGCTCTTCAAATCAGTCATGTCACAAGCAGTCATTTCATTTAGGTTTTCTTCTAATACTCACCCTATGGATAATGTCTGCAGAGTGAATGTACTGCAAGAGAAAAATATGAAGTTATGTTAAAGGAATATTTTGCCATATGCACTAAAAATTATAAAGCATAGGTATTCCAGAAACAAACTGAACGTATACTAGAAATATGTTTGTTTTTTTTCAGTTGCTGTTTAATGTTATTTTATGCCTCTGTTCGCTATATTCTTATCTAGTACAGTGTGTCCGTTTATTTTCACATTGCAAAAATAATCAGCTATTTTACCATGCAGTTCAAGGGTTATTTGGTTAAAGGGACACTGAGGTGCAAAAAACATGTTAGTTCATGTCATTTTTGTACTACTCAGTGTTGAACTCTATGGAATAGATTAGAAGTGGATAGCAAAAATATTAGCAATATTGTTAACACTGCTCAAGCGTAATCAATAGTGCTTCTATTTTTGTCCTCATATTACAAAGTTATTTTTTAGAGCTTGAGCAATAGTCTAGGGGGTACAAACATCTGCAAGGCAGATAGTGCAGGAGTACTAAATAGCTCAAGTAAATATACATCTATGGCCTCGGAAATCAATTAATATTGTTCAAATCTCTTTGCAAATACTCTTTCACAATAATGACACCCGGTTGGCACTCAGTTTAAAGGAACATGAAACACAAAAAACTTTCTATCACGATTCAGTTAGAACATAACATTTCTAAACAATTTTCCAATTTATTTCTATTATCTAATTTGGTTAGTTCTCTTGGCATCGTTTGTTGAAGGAGCAGCAATGCCCAACTGGGAGCTAGCTGAACACATCAGATGAGACAAAAGACAAGAGAAAGCATATGTGCCGCCAATAATCAGCAGCTTGCTCCAAGTAGCGCATTGCTGTTCCTGAGCCTACCTAGGCATGCCTTTCCACAAAGGATATCAAGAGAATGAAGCAAATTTTATAAGAGAAGTTGTTTAAAATTGCATGCTTACTTATTGCAATCTTTAAACCATCTGGAAAAAGGTGAACTTCTGCACTGCTTACAAATATCCCATTTTTATATAAGAAAAAAAAATAAACTGTCCTGAAGCCCCATAAAAAATGTGATCCATTACATTTTTCCACCTTCAAGGAGAACGTTATTAAGATCAGGAACAAGAGGAGTTCAGATGCCCATTAGTTTTTTTTGTTTTTTTTTTAAGTTTTACAAAAAAGCTTTATTGAATCATATCAATGTTACAACAACAAAAAGTCAAGGGTACAAGATCTCTTATGGTACATTTGAATTACTAAAATAAATACAAAGAACTTGAGAAGTCATGGCATATGGGTAGGTATATACTTGAAGTTAATGAATGGTATGGTTTAAGATGTAATTAGGAAGATATTACCAAGCAATGTAGGGGATGTTGGTAGTCACATAGTTATAATAAACTGAGAAGAGAAGAACGGGCTTATGAATAAGGTGAATTATCAGGTTAAAGTGTAAAACAAAATGTGCCGGATTGGGGGAGAAAGGAGAGAGGGAGAGAAGGGGAAGAGAGAGAAAAAAAACAAAAAAACACACTCAATCGGGATGACTCTTAGTCTCTCACATTTGCGGTACTATCTAATCAGGAATTTGTCACCTTCAACCAGGATGGCTCCAGGTCTGTTAAATTTTCGGAGCTATCTAATCGCTTTCCATAATTCCCAAGTCTGGCAGTGCAGGTTTATCTTGTTATTAATAGTAAAGATAGGACTCTCCATCACCTCAAAGTAATCCATGATTTTAGTGATGTCGCTCCAAGTAGGTAGTGTAGCCCGTTTCCAAAGTCGGGCAATAGCCAATTTAGCAGCCATCAATAAGTAAATGCTAAGTAGGCCCGTAGGGGAGAGGGGAGACCCAATGGATAGATGGAACAGAACAGTTTGCGGCTTCGTCCACAATGAAGGATCTAGTGCATAGCATCTACAAGAGAGCATAATCCAGAGGGGAGTCAAAGAAGGGCATTCCCACCACACATGAGCCGGCGATCCAACTTCCCCACATCCTCTCCAACATAGTGGGGAATTTAAAGGGGATATCTTAAAAAGCCTCAAAGGTGTCAAGTGCCACTGCATGCACACTTTAAGATATAGTTCTAGAGTTCTTGATTAACATGGCCTTAGACCAATCCTCTGGAGTATCGTGAAATCGTAGGGCAACCTCCCATGAGACTATGTAAGCTGACTTATAATAAGTAGGGGGATTAAGCACAGCTCGATAGGAGATGGACAGTGCTCTAGGTATTCTTTTAGCTGTGCTCCAAAGTCGCTCCCAACTAGTGGGAGCTCGCAACGGGAGAATAGTGAATCCCCATGACTGGAGAAGAACTCAAACAGTAGGAGCTGAGAGGGCTTATATGTGGAACGAAAGTTTATGAGTGAGATTAATTGTCCACCAGGGAAGAGATCTTGCATACTGGTAATGCCATGGGAATACCATATAGAAGGATGTGAATCTATGAGGGCTCGGAGTAGACCAGACAATGAGTGGATCGGCGAGAGATGGGGAGCAATTTGGGAGAGAGATCAAATTTTATCCCAAAAAATGCAGAGCTGAGAGAACAATATAATTTTGGATCTTAAGCGAAGCTCGCATATGTTTAGGAATCCATAGTAAATCTGAGAGTGTAAGCGAGTCGGGCAAAGTGGCCTGCTCCAATATCCACCATTTACAATATGAAGTTTCAGAATTCCAATGGGAGGATATGGGCTAACCTAGAGGCTTCATGGTAGAAAGCTAGGTTGGGAGCGCCAGCACCCCCACTCAACAATGGTTGTTGCAAAATTCTAGTGGCCACTCTTGGATGTTTGTATTTCCAAATAAATTTGTTACAAAGAAGCTGGAATTTTCCTATGAGAAATTTGGGTATGGGTATCGGTAGGGTCCTAAAGAGATAGGTGAGTTTAGGGAGTAGAGTCATTTTAAAGGCTGCAACTCTGCCTAGCAAGGAAATGCTTGGTACATTCCAGTGGTCTACCGATTTTTGAAAGGCATGAAGGAGTGGATAGAAGTTAGATTTGACAATAGTCGAAATGCTACAGGAGAGAAAGACTCCTAGAGGTTTGATCTTTTGCCTTGACCATTTGAATGTGTATTGTCTTTTATGGTCATTGTATTCTGCGTCAGGAATATTGATCGTGTAAGCATCCGTCTTGTTTACGTTTAGTTTATAATAACTGATCCTTACAAAAGTCTGTAGGAGGTCAAAAAGGGAGTGAGTAGGATCCCCTAAAAATATGGTGAGGTCATCGGCAAACAACGCAGTTTTTTTAGGTATTCCCGCTATTATTATACCCCTTTAATTTCTCTACAAGATCGAATAGCTTCAGCCAAGGGCTCCATAATCAGTGCAAATATCAGGGGAGACAGGGGACACCCCTGTCTTGTACCATTTGTGATCGGAAAGGAAGGGGACAAAAACCCCAATCCTCTAACTGTTGCTTTCACACGTATAGAAATGTAGCGGAAAACCAAACTTTTTAAAAAATTCAAAAAGGTAAAGCCAAAAAGGTAAAGCCAATTCACGCGGTCAAATGCTTTTTCAGCATCAAAGGATAAGGTGGTACAGGGTATGTTTTCACGCTTGGCTTCAAAAAAGATATTCAAGATACATATGGTATTGTCGGGGCCCTCTCTACCTGGCGTAAATCCCACTTGGCCCCAATCTATCAGAAAGGGAAGAATACAGTTGAGCAGAGTCGCCAAAATCTTGGCAAAGAGCTTTGTGTCAACGTTAAGGAGAGAGATAGGACGAAAATTCTCACAGGCGTTGGGGTCCTTGCCAGGTTTCGGAATAGTGACTATTGTTGCAGTAAGGAATTCATGAGGTAGGGCTCCAGATTGTCTGGCAAGAGTTTTTAGGATTTTAAAAGCAAAAGGAAACCCAACATTTTTCTTTCATGATTCACACAGAGAAAACAACTTTTGACAAATTTCCAATTTACTTCTGTTATGTAATTTGGTTCATTTTCTTGGTATCCTTTGTTGAAGAGGCAGCAGTGCACTACTGGGAGCTAGCTGGGAGCCAATATGTGCACCACCAAACAGCAGCTACTGAGCATACATAGGTATCATTTTCAAAAAAGGATATCAATAGAACAAAACAAATTAGATATAAGCAAATGTGAAAGCTGTTTAAAATCACAGAATCATGAAAGAAAAAATTGGGGTTTCATGTTCCTTTTTTTTGACATCAGGAAATACCCTACTACAATATTTTTAACCATTAAACTCTAAGATAAAAAAAAGTCAGCTAAAGCTGTGGTTTTCACAGTAAAACACCACATAATATTGCTTTGCTTGAGTAAGACCATAAACTGCTTAAATAGTGAGACTACTAACTCCAGCACACTTAAAGGGACATTGTACACTAAATTTTTCTTTGCATAGATGTTTTGTAGATTATACATTTATATAGCTCATCCGGTAGTGTTTTTGTAACAATGAATAGGTTTGTATATTATTATTTTTTTAGAACATTGTGCTGATTTTCATACTCCTAACCAAGCCCCACAGTGCCAGATGTATACACGCGTTTACAGACTCCTGCTTGGTCCTGTTTATGTTATCTGTCTTTTCATATGCAGGGAAGTGGTGTCTGCTCTCGTTTACCCAGCCCCTTTCAGTGGGTGTCCCAGACTACCTCATAAACAGTGCTAAACTGGGAGCTCTAATTATGTTTTAAAAGGTTTTATACTGGATATTTAGATGAGTTTATGTGCATATTCTTCTTTATATGCACATGCAGTTATATGAAAATTGGTGTATTCTGTTGCTTTAAAGGGGTAGGAAAGTCAAAATTAAACTTGATAGAACATGTCATTTTTTGCACTTTTATAACCCTTTAAACCTTCAACCCAGCCCTCAATTGCAACCAAGAGTCTCGGCTAAGGAGTTGCCACTTGCCCTTAAAGGGATACTAAACCCAAATTTTTGTCTTTAATGATTCAGATAGAGCATGCGATTTTAAGCAACTTTCTAATTTACTCCTATTATCAATTGTTCTTCATTCTCTTGCTATCTTTATTTGAAAAGCAGGAATGTAAAGCTTAGGAACAGCCCATTTTTTGTTCAGCACCTGGGTACTGCTTGTTGATTGGTGGCTAAATGTAGACACCAATAAGCAGGTGCTGTCCAGGGTGCTGAACCTAAAATGGGCCGGCTCCTAAGCTTTACATTCCTGCTTTTAAAATAAAGATAGCTAGAGAATGAAGAAAAATTGATAATAGGAGTAAATTAAAAAGTTGCTTAAAAGCTCTATCTGAATCCTGAAAGAAAAAAAATTGTGTTTAAGAGAGAGATACACAGCCTTCACCGTCTTCACTGCAATGACACAGCCATCTTAAAGGTTGGTGGCTATTCCCTGTGAACTACCATTTATAATAATTCCTTAAAAACTCCTATTGAATTCATGCCTGATCCCCTTTGTTGTGGCCAGAAGCAACAGATAAAAAAACATAATTTATGCTTACCAGATAAATTTCTTTCCTTCCTGGCAGGGAGAGTCCACAATTTCATTCCTTACTGTTGGGAAATACAACACCTGGCCACCAGGAGGAGGCATAGACACCCCAGTCCACTTCCCCTATCCTCCAGTCATTCTGCCGAGGTAACAAGGAAAAGTAAGAGAAATATCAGGGTATAAAAAGTGCCAGAAGAAATAATATAAAAAGGGAGCCGCCCATCAAACAAATAAATTACTGGCAGGGTCATGGACTCCACCTGCCAGGAAGGAAAGGAATTTATCTGGTAAGCATAAATTATGATTTCTTTCCATAAGGCAGGGAGAGTCCATGACTTCATTCCTTACCTTTGGGAAAGCTATACCCAAGCTCCAGAGGACACTAAATGAATAACGGAAGGGAACAGAAAAAAGAGGCGGACACTATTCTGAGGGCACCACAGCCTGCAAAACGTTTCTCCCGAAAGCTGCTTCAGCCGAAGCAAACGCATCAAACTTGTAAAATTTACAAAAAGTGTGTAAGGAGGACCAGGTAGCCGCCTTACAAATATGATCCATTGAGGCTTTGTTCTTAAAGCCCAAGAGGAAGCCACTGCTCTAGTGGAATGAGTCGTTATCCACTCAGGAGGATGTCGTCCCACTAGGCGGATGAAACTCCTCAACCAGAAAGATAGAGAAATTGTAGAAGCCTTCTGCCTCTTATGCTTCTCTGTATAGATGACAAAGAGGAAGATTGTCTGAATTCCTTAGTAGCCTGAAGAAAAAACTTCAAGGCACGAACCACATAGATTATGAAGCAAACGTTCCTTTGCTGAAGAAGGATTAGGACACAAGGAAGGAACAACAATTTCTTGATAAATGTTACAATTCGACACCACCTTAGGGAGGAACCCTAGTTTAGTGCGTAAAACCGCCTTATCATATCAACATGAAAAACCAGATAAGGGGGATCACATTGCAGCAGAAATCTCAGAAACTTTGCGCACAGAGGCAAAACCAACAAAAAAAAAAAGAACCTTCCAAGATAACAATTTAATGTCAACAGTATGCAAAGGCTCAAACGGAGCCTGCTACAAAACACTAAGAACAAGATTAAGGCTCCAAGGCGGAGCCCCAGATCTAAACACGGGTCTGATCCTAGTCAAAACCTTAACAAAGGACTGCACATCCGGAAGATCAGCCAATCTTTTGTGCAGTAACACCGACAGGGCCGATATCTGTCCCTTCAGGGAACTAGCAGAAAGGCCCTTCTCCAGTCCATCCTGGAGGAAAGCTACAATTCTGGCAACCTTAACCTTATGCCAGGAAAAGCCACGCTCCTCACACCAGTAAAAGTAAGTCCTCCACACTTTATGGTAGATACGACAAGTAACTGGCTTACGAGCTTGAACCAGAGTGTCGATAACACTCTAAGAGGAACCCTCTTTTGGCTAAGACTAAGCATTCAATCTCCACGCAGTCAGCCTCAGAGAATCTAGATTTTGATGAACGAAGGGACCCTGTATCAGTAGATCTCTGAGACAAGGTAACTTCCACGTAGGAAATGAGGACATCCCCACCAGATCTGCAAACCACGTCCTTCGCGGCCACGATGGAGCAATCAGAATCACAGATGCTCGCTCCTGCTTGATGCAAGCCACCACACAAGGGAGAAGCAGTAATGGAGGAAAAACATATATGAGACTGAACCTCCATGGTACTGATATGGCATAATCAATTCCATCTGAGGATCCCTCGACCCGTACCTGGGTAGCTTGGTACTGAGGCGAAATGCCATGAGATCTATCTCCGGCGTCCCCCACTCGCTGCATATCTCTGCAAACACCTCAGGTGAAGAGACCATTCCCCTGAGTGAAAGGATTGCCTGATGAGAAAGTTCGCTTCCCAGTTGTACACACCCGGATTGTGGATCGCGGACAGCGTACATGTCTCCGCCCACTCTAGAATCTGAGATACTTCTCTCATCGCCAAGGAACTTCTCGTTCCCCCTAGATGGTTGATATAGGCAACCGAGGTTATATTGTCTGATTGGAATCTGATAAACTGGGACGAACCCAGAAGGGGCCAAGCCTTCAAGACATTGAAGATTGCCCGAAGTGCCAAAATATTGATCGGACAGGAGGACTCCTCCTGAGTCCACAGACCTTGTGCCTCCTTGGCACCCCAAACGGCTCCCCAGCCAGAAAGGCTTGCGTCCATAGTCACAATTTCCCAGGATGATCTCAAAAAGCATGTGCCTTGGGACAGATGATCTGGACAAAGCCACCAGGAGAGCGAGTCTCTCGACAGGCTGTCCAGCACAATTTTTTGAGACAGATCCGAATGGTCGCCGTTCCATTGTTTCAGCATCCATAGTTGTAAGGTTCTGAGATGGAATCTGGCAAAAGTAATGATGTCCATGCAGGACACCATGACTCAGATTACCTCCATACACTGAGCCACTGAGGGTCTCAAGGAGCCCTGGAGAGCAAGACATGCAGACGTTAGCTTGCAACGTGTCTAATCTGTGAAGAAGATTCTCATGGATATGGAGTCTATTATAGTTCCCAGGAAATTCACCCTTGTACTTGGATTAAGAGAACGCCTTTCTAAATTTATCTCCCATCCATGTGATCAAAGAAGACTGAGAAGGGACTACAAATGTTCTTCCGCTAGACAAAAAGATAGTGCCTGTACCAAGATATCATCCAGGTAAGGCGCTACTGCAATACCTCATGTTCTGGCAACAGCTAGAAGAGCCCCCAGAACCTTTGTAAATATACTTGGAGCAGTAGCTAAGCCAAACAGAAGAGATATGAACTGGAAGTGCTGGTCCAGAAAAGCAAACCTCAGGAACTGAAAATGTTCCCTATGAATCGGGACGTGAAGGTATACATCCTTCAGGTCTATTGTGGTCATAATCTGTCCTTCCTGACCCAGAAGCAGGATTGACCGTATTGTTTCCATCTTGAAAGAGGGAACACTCAGAAACTTGTTTAGGCACTTTAAGTCCAGAATTGGACGGAAAGTTCCCTCTTCCTTCGGAACCCTGAAAAGGTTTGAATAAAACCCCAAACCTATTTATGCTGTAGTTACCAGGACAATTACTCCTAGAGAGGAGAGATCCTGTATGCAACCTAAGGCAGCCAGCCCTCTTTTCTGGTCTTGTCGAAAGACTGAAGAGTAGGAATCTGCCCCTGGGCGGAAGAGACGTGAATCCTATCCAGTATCCCTGAGATACAACCTCCAGGACCCAAGGATCCTGTACATCCTGCAACAAAGTGTCAGAAAAAAAGAGACAGTACGCCCCCTACTCGATCCGATCCCAGATCGGGGGCTGCCCTTTCATGCCGATTTGATCTTGGCAGGGCTTCTTATTCTGATTGGACTTATTCCAAGAGTGAGTGGGCTTCTAAATAATCTTGGGCTGCTCTGACTTGGAAGAGGACTGCTGCCGAAAGGAACGAAAATTAGACAGTTACCGTCCCTTAGGCCTATTCTTCTTATCTTAGGAAGGCACCTTTCCCTTCGGTAGCCGTAGAGATAATGGAGTCCAGCCCTGGACCGAATAAAATCTTCCCCTTGAAGGAAAGAGAAAGGAGTCTGGATTTAGAAGTCATATCCGCAGACCAAGACTTCAACCAGAGAGCTCGGCGGACTAGAACCACAAAGCCAGCAGTCTTTGCATTTATGCAAATAATCTGCATATTCACGTCACAGATGGAATTAGCAATTCTCAGTGCCTTAATTCTCTCCTGAATATCCTTGTGGGGAGTCTTCACCTCAATGAGCTCCGACAGAGTGTGGCACCAGTAGGTAGCTGCTCCAGCAACCGCGGATACAGCTGCTGCTGGTTGAGAAAAAAAAAACATAAATTATGTAAGAACTTACCTGATAAATTCATTTCTTTCATATTGGCAAGAGTCCATGAGCTAGTGACATATGGGATATACAATCCTACCAGGAGGGACAAAGTTTCCCAAACCTCAAAATGCCTATAAATACACCCCTCACCACACCCACAATTCAGTTTAACGAATAGCCAAGCAGTGGGGTGATAAAGAAAGGAGTAGAAAGCATCAACAAAGGAAATTTGAAAATAATTGTGCTTTATACAAAAAATCATAACCACGATAAAAAGGGTGGGCCTCATGGACTCTTGCCAATATGAAAGAAATTAATTTATCAGGTAAGTTCTTACATAAATTACGTTTTCTTTCATGTAATTGGCAAGAGTCCATGAGCTAGTGACATATGAGATATCAATACCCAAGATGTGGAGTCTTCCACTCAAGAGTCACTAGAGAGGGAGGGAATAAAAATAAAAACAGCCATATACCGCTGAAAAACATTAATCCACAACCCAAAACAAAAATAAGTTTATTTCATCTTTGAAAGAAAAAAACTTAAATCAAAAGCAGAAGAATCAAACTGAAACAGCTGCCTGAAGAACTTTTCTACCAAAAACTGCTTCCGAAGAAGCAAATACATCAAAACGGTAGAATTTAGTAAATGTATGCAAAGAGGACCAAGTCACCGCTTTGCAAATCTGATCAACTGAAGCTTCATTCTTAAAAGCCCACGAAGTGGAAACTGATCTAGTAGAATGAGCTGTAATTCTCTGAGGCGGGGCCTGACCCGACTCCAAATAAGCTTGATGAATCAAAAGTTTCAACCAAGAAGCCAAGGAACTAGCAGAAGCCTTCTGACCTTTCCTAGGACCAGAAAATAAAACAAATAGACTGGAAGTCTTCCTGAAATCTTTAGTAGCTTCCACATAATATTTCAAAGCTCTTACCACATCCAAAGAATGTAAGGATCTCTCCAAAGAATTCTTAGGATTAGGACATAAGGAAAGGACAACAATTTCTCTACTAATGTTGTTAGAATTCACAACCTTAGGTAAAAATTGAAAAGAAGTCCGCAAAACTGCCTTATCCTGATGAAAAATCAGAAAAGGAGACTCACAAGAAAGAGCAGATAGCTCAGAAACTCTTCTAGCAGAAGAGATAGCCAAAAGGAACAACACTTTCCAAGAAAGTAGTTTAATGTCCAAAGAATGCATAGGCTCAAATGGAGGAGCCTGTAACGCCTTCAGAACCAAATTAAGACTCCAAGGAGGAGAAATTGATTTAATGACAGGCTTAATACGAACTAAAGCCTTTACAAAACAGTGAATATCAGGAAGTATAGCAATTTTTATGTGAAATAAAACAGAAAGAGCGGAGATTTGTCATTTCAAGGAACTTGCAGACAAACTCTTATCCAAACCATCCTGAAGGAACTGTAAAATTCTAGGAATTCTAAAAGAATGCCAGGAGAATCTATGAGAAGAACACCATGAAATGTAAGTCTTCCAAACTCTATAATAAATCTTTCTAGAGACAGATTTACGAGCTTGTAACATAGTATTAATCACTGAGTCAGAGAAACCTCTATGACTTAGAACTAAGCGTTCAATTTCCACACCTTCAAATTTAATGATTTGAGATCCTGATGGAAAAACGGACCTTGAGATAGTAGGTCCGGCCGTAACGGAAGTGGCCAAGGCGGGCAACTGGACATCTGCACCAGATCGGCATACCAAAACCTGTGTGGCCATGCTAAAGCCACCAGCAACACAAAAGACTGTTCCATGATGATTTTGGAGATCACTCTTGGAAGGAGAACTAGAGGCGGGAAGATGTAAGCAGGATGATAACACCAAGGAAGTGTCAGTGCATCCACTGCTTCCGCCTAAACATCCCTGGACCTGGACTGGTATCTGGGAAGTTTCTTGTTTAGATGAGAGGCCATGAGATCTATCTATGGAAGACCCCACATCTGAACAATCTGAGAAAACACATCTGGATGGAGAGACCACTCCCCTGGATGTAAAGTCTGGCGGCTGAGATAATCCACCTCCCAATTGTCTACACCTGGGATATGCACCGCAGAGATTAGACAGGAGCTGGATTCCGCCCAAGCAAGTATCCAAGATACTTCTTTCATAGCTTGGGGACTGTGAGTCCCACCCTGATGATTGACATAAGCCACAGTTGTGATATTGTCTGTCTGAAAACAAATAAACGGTTCTCTCTTTAGCAGAGGACAAAACTGAAGAGCCCTGAGAATTGCACGGAGTTCTAAAATATTTATTGGTAATTTCGCCTCTTTAGATTTCCAAACCCCTTGTGCTGTCAGAGATCCCCAAACAGCTCCCCAACCTGAAAGACTCGCATCGGTTGAGATCACAGTCCAGGTTGGCCGAACAAAAGAGGCCCCTTGAACCAAACGATGGTGATCTATCCACCATGTCAGAGAGTGTCGTACATTGGGATTCAAGGATATTAATTGTGATATCTTTGTATAATCCCTGCACCATTGATTCAGCATGCAAAGCTGTAGAGGTCTCATGTGAAAACGAGCTAAGGGGATCGCGTCCGATGCTGCAGTCATGAGACCTAAAACTTCCATGCACATAGCCACTGAAGGGAATGACTGAGAATGAAGGTGCCGGCATGCTGCGACCAATTTTAAGCGTCTCTTGTCTGTTAGAGACAGTCATGGACACTGAATCTATCTGGAAACCTAAAAAGGTGACCCTTGTCTGAGGAATCAAGAAACTTTTTGGTAAATTGATCCTCCAACCATGTTTCCGAAGAAACAACACTAGTTGATTCATGTGAGATTCTGCAGTATGTAAAAACTGAGCTAGTACCAAGATATCGTCCAAATAAGGAAACACCACAATATCCTGTTCTCTGATTACAGATATTAGGGCACCCAGAACCTCTGAAAAGATTCTTGGAGCTGTTGCTAGGCCAAATGGAAGAGCAACAAATTGGTAATGCTTGTCTAGAAAAGAGAATCTCAGAAACTGATAGTGTTCTGGATGAATCGGAATATGAAGGTATGCATCCTGCAAGTCTATTGTAGATATGTCAGGATCCAAATCTCGTTGCGCTAAATTCTCCAACCAAAAAGTTGAGGCAGCCACAACATCAGCCAAAGAAATAGCAGGTCTGAGAAGATGACCTGAATATAAATAGGCCTTCCTTAGATAGGATTCAAGCTTCCTATCTAAAGGATCCTTAAAGGAAGTACTATCTTCCATAGGAATAGTGGTACGTTTAGCAAGAGTAGAAATAGCCCCATCAACTTTGGGGATTTTTTCCCCAAAACTCTATAGATTTTTCTGGTAAAGGATACAATTTTTTAAACCTTGAAGAAGGAATAAAAGAAGTACCTGGCTTATTCCATTCCCTAGCAATCATATCAGAAATAGCCTCAGGAATGGGGAAAACCCCTGGGGAAACCACAGGAGGTTTAAAAACAGCATTTAAACGTTTATTAGACTGAACGTCAATAGGACTGGTTACCTCAATATCCAAAGTAATTAACACTTCTTTTAATAAAGAACGCATATACTCTATTTTAAATAAATAAGTAGATTTGTCAGTGTCAATGTCTGAGGAAGGATCTTCTGAATCAGATAGATCCTCATCAGAAGAGGATAAATTATTATGTTGCTGGTCATTTGAAATTTCATCAGCTAAATGAGAAGTTTTAAAAAACCTTTTACGTTTATTAGAAGGTGGAAATGCAGACAAAGCCTTCAGAATAGAATCAGAAACAAATTCTTTAAAATTACAGGTATATCATGTACATTAGAAGTTGAAGGAACTGCAACTGGCAATGTACTATTACTGATGGAAACACTATCTGCATGTAAAAGTTTATCATGACAACTATTACAAATGACATTTGGTGGAATAATTTCTACACTTTTGCAACAAATGCACTTAGCTTTGGTAGAACCAATGTCAGGCAGCAATGTTCCAGCAGAAACTTCTGAGGCAGGATCAGATTGGGACATCTTGCTCAATGTAAGAGAAAAAAACAACATATAAAGCAAAATTATCTATTTCCTTATATGACAGTTTCAGGAATGGGAAAAAATGCAAAAGCATAGGCCTCTGATAGAGAAAAAGCAAGAGGCAAACATCAATGGGGTATTGATATAATGAAAAAATGTGGCGCCAAGTATGACACACAACGTAACGTAAACTTTTTTGGCGCCAAAAATAACCGGAAATGACACACTCGCGTCACTAATGACGCCGCTGTGTGAAAGGTCTCTGCGTCAAATGACTAAGTTGCGTCATAAACGTCTTTTTCCGCGCCAAAAAAATTTTCGCGCCAAGAATGATGCAATAAAGTTTAGCATTTGACGCACCCGCTGGCCTAATACCCGCAATAGCAAGAAGTAGTCAATTGAAAAAAACATAATTTATGTAAGAACTTACCTGATAAATTCATTTCTTTCATATTAGCAAGAGTCCATGAGCTAGTGACGTATGGGATATACATTCCTACCAGGAGGGGCAAAGTTTCCCAAACCTCAAAATGCCTATAAATACACCCCTCACCACACCCACAAATCAGTTTAACGCATAGCCAAGAAGTGGGGTGATAAGAAAAAAGTGCGAAAGCATAAAAAATAAGGAATTGGAATAATTGTGCTTTATACAAAAAAATCATAACCACCACAAAAAGGGGTGGGCCTCATGGACTCTTGCTAATATGAAAGAAATGAATTTATCATCAGGTAAGTTCTTACATAAATTATGTTTTCTTTCATGTAATTAGTAAGAGTCCATGAGCTAGTGACATATGGGATAATGACTACCCAAGATGTGGATCTTCCACGCAAGAGTCACTAGAGAGGGAGGGATAAAATAAAGACAGCCAATTCCGCTGAAAATAATCCACACCCAAAATAAAGTTTAAATCTTATAATGAAAAAAACTGAAATTATAAGCAGAAGAATCAAACTGAAACAGCTGCCTGAAGTACTTTTCTACCAAAAACTGCTTCAGAAGAAGAAAACACATCAAAATGGTAGAATAGTATTAATCACAGAGTCAGAGAAACCTCTTTGACTAAGAATCAAGCGTTCAATCTCCATACCTTTAAATTTAAGGATTTGAGATCCTGATGGAAAAAAGGACCTTGCGACAGAAGGTCTGGTCTTAACGGGAGAGTCCACGGTTGGCAAGAGGCCATCCGGACAAGATCCGCATACCAAAACCTGTGAGGCCATGCTGGAGCCACCAGCAGAACAAACGAGCATTCCTTCAGAATCTTGGAGATTACTCTTGGAAGAAGAACTAGTGGCGGAAAGAGATAGGCAGGATGATACTTCCAAGGAAGTGACAATGCATCCACTGCTTCCGCCTGAGGATCCCTGGATCTGGACAGATACCTGGGAAGTTTCTTGTTTAGATGAGAAGCCATCAAATCTATTTCTAGAAGTCCCCACATTTGAAAAATCTGAAGAAATACCTCTGGGTGAAGAGACCATTCGCCCGGATGTAACGTTTGGCGACTGAGATAATCCGCTTCCCAATTGTCTATACCTGGGATATGAACCGCAGAAACTAGACAGGAGCTGGATTCCGCCCATACCAGTATTCGAGATACTTCTTTCATAGCCAGAGGACTGTGAGTCCCTCCTTGATGATTGATGTATGCCACAGTTGTGACATTGTCTGTCTGAAAACAAATGAACGATTCTCTCTTTAGAAGAGGCCATGACTGAAGAGCTCTGAAAATTGCACAGAGTTCCAAAATATTGATTGGTAATCTCACCTCCTGAGATTCCCAAACCCCTTGTGCTGTCAGAGACCCCCAAACAGCTCCCCAACCTGTCAGACTTGCATCTGTTGAAATTACAGTCCAGGTCGGAAGAACAAAAGAAGCCCCCTGAACTAAACGATGGTGATCTGTCCACCACGTCAGAGAGTGTCGTACAATCGGTTTTAAAGATATTAATTGAGATATCTTTGTGTAATCCCTGCACCACTGGTTCAGCATACAGAGCTGAAGAGGTCGCATGTGAAAACGAGCAAAGGGGATCTCGTCCGATGCAGCAGTCATAAGACCTAGAATTTCCATGCATAAGGCTACCGAAGGGAAGAACCAAATAATTTATTACCCTGGAAAGAAAGGGAAAGCAAAGTTGACTTAGAAGACATATCAGCATTCCAAGTTTTAAGCCATAAAGCTCTTCAAGCTAAAATAGCTAGAGACATATACCTGACATCAACTCTAATGATATCAAAGATGGCATCACAAATAAAGTTATTAGCATGTTGAAGAAGATTAACAATGCTATGTGAATTATGATCTGTTACTTGTTGCGCTAAAGCTTCTAACCAAAAAGTTGAAGCTGCAGCAACATCCGCTAAAGATATAGCTGGTCTAAGAAGATTACCTGAACATAAGTAAGCTTTTCTTAGAAAGGATTCAATCTTCCTATCTAAAGGATCCTTAAAGGAAGTACTATCTGCCGTAGGAATAGTAGTACGTTTAGCAAGAATAGAGATAGCCCCATCAACTTTAGGGATTTTGTCCCAAAACTCTAATCTGTCAGATGGCACAGGATATAATTGCTTAAAACGTTTAGAAGGAGTAAATGAATTACCCAAATTATTCCATTCCCTGGAGATTACTTCAGAAATAGCATCAGGGACAGGAAAAACTTCCGGAATAACTACAGGAGATTTAAAAACCTTATTTAAACGTTTAGATTTAGTATCAAGAGGACCAGAATCCTCTATTTCTAATGCAATTAAGACTTCTTTAAGTAAAGAACGAATAAATTCCATTTTGAATAAATATGAAGATTTATCAGCATCAACCTCTGAGACAGAATCCTCTGAACCAGAGGAACCATTATCAGAATCAGAATGATGATGTTCATTTAAAAATTCATCTGAAAAATTAGAAATTTTAAAAGACCTTTTACGTTTACTAGAAGGAGGAATAACAGACATGGCCTTCTTAATGGATTTAGAAACAAAATCTCTTATGTTAACAGGAACACTCTGAGTATTAGATGTTGACGGAACAGAAACAGGTAATGTAACATTACTAAAGGAAATATTATCTGCATTAACAAGTTTGTCATGACATTCATTACAAACAACAGCTGGAGGAACAGATACCACAAGTTTACAGCAGAGACACTTAACTTTGGTCGATCCAGCACCAGGCAGCGTTTTTCCAGAAGTATCTTCTGACTCAGTGTCAATCTGGGACATCTTGCAATATGTAATAGAAAAAACAACATATAAAGCAAAATTGATCAAATTCCTTAAATGACAGTTTCAGGAATGGGAAAAAATGCCAGTGAACAAGCTTCTAGCAACCAGAAGCAAAAAATAATGAGACTTAAATAATGTGGAGACAATAGTGACGCCCATATTTTTTAGCGCCAAAAAAGACGCCCACATTATTTGGCGCCTAAATGCTTTTGGCGCCAAAAATGACGCCACATCCGGAACGCCGACACTTTTGGCGCAAAAAAACGTCAAAAATGACGCAACTTCCGGCGACACGTATGACGCCGGAAACAGAAAAAAAAATTTGCGCCAAAAAAGTCAGCGCCAAGAATGACGCAATAAAATGAAGCATTTTCAGCCCCCGCGAGCCTAACAGCCCACAGGGAAAAAAGTCCGCTAAAGATATAGCTGGTCTAAGAAGATTACCTGAACATAAGTAAGCTTTTCTTAGAAAGGATTCAATCTTCCTATCTAAAGGATCCTTAAAGGAAGTACTATCTGCCGTAGGAATAGTAGTACGTTTAGCAAGAATAGAGATAGCCCCATCAACTTTAGGGATTTTGTCCAAAAACTCTAATCTGTCAGATGGCACAGGATATAATTGCTTAAAACGTTTAGAAGGAGTAAATGAATTACCCAAATTATTCCATTCCCTGGAGATTACTTCAGAAATAGCATCAGGGACAGGAAAAACTTCCGGATAACTACAGGAGATTTAAAAACCTTATTTAAACGTTTAGATTTAGTATCAAGAGGACCAGAATCCTCTATTTCTAATGCAATTAAGACTTCTTTAAGTAAAGAACGAATAAATTCCATTTTGAATAAATATGAAGATTTATCAGCATCAACCTCTGAGACAGAATCCTCTGAACCAGAGGAACCATTATCAGAATCAGAATGATGATGTTCATTTAAAAATTCATCTGAAAAATTAGAAATTTTAAAAGACCTTTTACGTTTACTAGAAGGAGGAATAACAGACATGGCCTTCTTAATGGATTTAGAAACAAAATCTCTTATGTTAACAGGAACACTCTGAGTATTAGATGTTGACGGAACAGAAACAGGTAATGTAACATTACTAAAGGAAATATTATCTGCATTAACAAGTTTGTCATGACATTCATTACAAACAACAGCTGGAGGAACAGATACCACAAGTTTACAGCAGAGACACTTAACTTTGGTCGATCCAGCACCAGGCAGCGTTTTTCCAGAAGTATCTTCTGACTCAGTGTCAATCTGGGACATCTTGCAATATGTAATAGAAAAAACAACATATAAAGCAAAATTGATCAAATTCCTTAAATGACAGTTTCAGGAATGGGAAAAAATGCCAGTGAACAAGCTTCTAGCAACCAGAAGCAAAAAATAATGAGACTTAAATAATGTGGAGACAATAGTGACGCCCATATTTTTTAGCGCCAAAAAAGACGCCCACATTATTTGGCGCCTAAATGCTTTTGGCGCCAAAAATGACGCCACATCCGGAACGCCGACACTTTTGGCGCAAAAAAAACGTCAAAAATGACGCAACTTCCGGCGACACGTATGACGCCGGAAACAGAAAAAAAAATTTGCGCCAAAAAAGTCAGCGCCAAGAATGACGCAATAAAATGAAGCATTTTCAGCCCCCGCGAGCCTAACAGCCCACAGGGAAAAAAGTCAAATTTTAAGGTAAGAAGAAAATTTATTCATATGCATTATCCCAAATATGAAACTGACTGTCTGAAATAAGGAATGTTTGAACATCCTGAGTCAAGGCAAATAAATGTTTGAATAGATATATTTAGAACTTTATATAAAAGTGCCCAACCATAGCTTAGAGTGTCACAGAAAATAAGACTTACTTACCCCAGGACACTCATCTACATGTAGTAGAAAGCCAAACCAGTACTGAAACGAGAATCAGTAGAGGTAATGGTATATATAAGAGTATATCGTCGATCTGAAAAGGGAGGTAAGAGATGAATCTCTACGACCGATAACAGAGAACCTATGAAATAGACCCCGTAGAAGGAGATCATTGAATTCAAATAGGCAATACTCTCCTCACATCCCTCTGACATTCACTGCACGCTGAGAGGAAAACCGGGCTCTAACCTGTTGCGGAGCGCATATCAACGTAGAATCTAGCACAAACTTACTTCACTGATTTGTGGGTGTGGTGAGGGGTGTATTTATAGGCATTTTGAGGTTTGGGAAACTTTGCCCCTCCTGGTAGGAATGTATATCCCATACGTCACTAGCTCATGGACTCTTGCTAATTACATGAAAGAAAAGACTAAAACCCCAGGTAAGAAATAAATTTCTTAAAATGTTTAAATTCCCCAAAATATGAAACTGACAGTCTGCTGAAAGAAATACATGAACCTGACTCATGGCAAATATAAGTACAATACATATATTTAGAACTTTATATAAATGCATAATGTGCCAAACCATAGCTGAGGTGTCTTAAGTAATAAAAAACATACTTACCAAAAGACACCCATCCACATATAGGAAATAGCGCCATCCACCTTCGGGATAGATCCCCACAAATCTAATTGAGAGTCAGGGAATCATTTTTAAAAGTAGACGAGGGGGAAAAAGAAGTTCCTACTCTTTCCCATTTGTTACTAATAATGTTCGCCATCTTAACTGGCACAGGATAAGTCAGAGGGACCTTACTATCTTTGTAAACCCTGTCTAATTTAGGGATCTTAGGCTTTTCAGGGAGTGTAGCCTCTGGAACCTCTAGATTAGACATTACATCCTTTAGATTTAAAATCGAGCATCTGCGTTTTTTATTAAAGGAGGGTTCCTCCGCTGAAGGAGATTTAATAACTGAAGTCTCCGACTCAAAAAGTTCAACTTCTGAAGCTACAGAGGTTAACTCATCCTCGGATAGCTGGGATATAGTAGCTAAATCTGACAAATATTTAGATGACTATAGGTCAGGAAAACTATGTTTAACCATTCTCTTGCGTTTGTTAGAGCAAGGTAAGGCACTCAGGGCCGCAGACACCGCCGATTGTAACTGCGCGGTAAAATCCGCTGGAAAAAAGCCCCCTCCAGATGGAGGATTAGTTGAACCGCGGGGAACTGTATGTGAAGCGGGTAATGTAGAGAGGGTAGTGATTTCTCGGGACCCAGATTCCTGAGAAGTAGACGGCTCAGAAGAGCTAACAGCGCTAAGAGTATTAGCAGACTTGTCTCCCTTCTTGGACTTTAGAACAGTGTTTAGGCAAATGGAACAAAATTGAGCAGGCAGGCAAACTACAGCCTTCTCACAATATAAACAGGAATTATTAATCAGTACAGAAGGAGCGGAACCTTCTAATGTAGTATCAGAGTCCTCCATAGCTTTGTATATACCCACAGAAGGACAATAAATAAAACGCTTTTATTTAAAAAACGGCACCTTAATACTCCCAATGGCTGGGCCCTCACTACCTCCTAGACCCAGACAGCTAACAGTAAAAACGCTCTCCTCAGGAGTGATGTCTGCAGCAGGATCTTAGGAAATTAAAGAGACTGCACCCAGTCACGAGGTACGTAAGACAGGACTTCCCCTGATCTGAAAAAGGGCACCAAGCTATTATGAGCTGCGCAACACTTCAAAAACGAAAGTGAAAACTGTAAACATACAGCCTATGTGAGCCTAATAAAACTCTCACATTAAAGTGAAGGTAAAGTAAGATTTGTTGCCCAAAATGAATACAAGTTTTAATCATGATTTTTTTTTAAATTTCATTCTAAAATAATTTCTCAACGTTTTTACTCACTTTTTCTTGGTCTGCAAAATCAACCTGTTTTTATTTTCTCCTTGTTTGGTCACGTTTTTTACAGAGTCAATTGAAAATCTGGCCGTTAGGCGGGCGTCAATCTACGTCACCCGCCTCCCTGATGATGTGCACATGTGCAAAAAAAATTTCTACTGCTCGGAATCTACACGCGCTCCTGCATGCGCTTTGAGAAAACAAGAAGACGATTATGTTATGCGCGGAAGGGAGAGAATCGCTGAGTGGCTCATGCGCAGTTCCTCGGAGGATCGTGAACACGGATTTGAGACGTGTATAGAGCGGGTGGGACCGCTCTATACCTCACTGCCTTGAAAATAAGGAAATAGCTGTTGGGAGGAGTCAAGATCGCAACGGTAGGGAATTAGATATATGTTTTATTTCGAAAATATAAAAGAAATTGGGAGAAAAAATATATCCGATTAGCTCAGTGACATATAGACTAATTAATTGGTGTATTTTACAAGTTCAAACTTTACCTTCATTTTAAGCAGATATAAATCCCCAAACTGTTCAAATAATCTCCCTGAAGGAGATATTAACCCTTGATCCTATAGAGGTATAATGGAGCCACACTGTGACCCTGTATAGCGTTTTACAATGTATATATAAAAAACGGTCTTACCCTCCAGGATCCAAGCTGTGGAACAGGTGCAGCCTCTCAAATGTGACAGTCTTGCAGCAGCGCTTCTGACATGGACTTGAGTCTGTAGCAGCAAGCAGTGAATATCGTCAACACTGATTGATCAGGAGCTGTTAGCGACAGTCTGGATGGGTTCGCAGAAAAACTTTCCCTGCATCTCCAGACTAACTTTCATCAATACTCTCACTGACAGGTTGACATGATTACTTAAAACTCCAGTCCTTTCTCAAAGGGAACATACAGGACTATCCAAATCTTCTGACACTTCTCTGCTACCTCCAATAGTGACGAAAGGCAAAGAATGACTGGGGGATAGGGAAAGTGGGAGGTATATTTAAGCCTTTGGCTGGGGTGTCTTTGCCTCCTCCTGGTGGCCAGGTGTTGTATTTCCCAACAGTAAGGTATGAAGTTGTGGACTCTCCCTGCCTTATGGAAGGAAACAGTCGCTTTAGGGGGGAAAGGAAAAAAAACAATTTCCTAAGTTGCAGAAAAAGTAGGAGATAGCAATTATATTTGCATTGTATATTAACTATGCTTAAAGGGCTATTATATTCAAAGACTGACACACTCTAATCTGTTAAAATTACATATTCTATGACTATCGACCATAGACTAATGTGGAGTCCATCAATGGAGTCAGAGACATGAAACCCATTTTTTCCCCATGATTCCGAGCATACAATTTTAACAACTTTCCAATGTACTTCTATTATCAATTCTGCTTCATTCTTTTGGTATCCTTTATTGAAGAAGCATCAATGCACTACTGGGAGCTAGCTGAACACATTGCCATGCCAATGATAAGAGACATATGTGCAGCCACCAATCAGCAGCTAGCTCCCTGCTCCAGAGCCTACCTATGTATGCTTTTCAACAAATTATATTAGGCTAATAGAAATAAATTGGAAAGTTGTTTAAAATGGTATGCTTTATCTGAATCATGAAAGAAAATGTTAGGGTTTCATGTCCCTTTAAACACATAGTAGAAATACCGCTCATGTTGCAAACTGCATCCATAGAGAGCTAAAGACACATGCACACTCATGAGTCCCTATGTGCCTACCTAGGTTTACTCTTCAACACATGATAACAATAGAACATTGCGAAAAGCGCATCAGGTGTGCTACACCAGGACGACTATCAGTATCTCCCACTTTTTAATTTGCTACAGTTTAACATTATTATTATCTATTCACCAACATTTTTATTCATTCTAGATAGCAGAACATGTAAATATGTTCCCAGATTGAAGGAGCTTAGTTGCAGAATAGGGTTGTTATTACTCTTTGAACCATAGATTTAATTATGTGAAGTTGATTTTGCCAACAATCTATTGACATAATATCGATAACGGCATAAAGGGAAAGCATTTCTAGACAATATATATGCGTGCATAATTGAACAGACAAGCTATTTTTACTCTGATTTCTGCTATCTCTGTGTGTTTTTAATCTTTTGAGTGTGGATGCATACGTGAAAGTATCACGCTTAATTATTTTAACAATTGTAATTCATCAAAGGTTATATTTTTTTAAAAAATTCTATGCTATTCCCTATAATAATTTAGTTTGTGTGTAACTTACTTTAAGTTGTAACCTTCAACTAAGTATATCTTAACAATAGAACTGTGAAAGTTTAATTATGACTTTACTGTTCCTTTTTAGAGGGACATGAAACTTTAATGATTTAGATGGAGAAAAATAAAAAAAAAGTTTCCAATTTACTTCTATTATCAAATTTGCTTTGTTCTTATGCTATTCTTTGATGAAGAGATATCTAGATATCTGGAGCATTACATGACAGGAAATAGTGTTGCCAACTAGCGCTCTTGCTAACGTATAACTTTGTTGCAAAACTGCTGTCATATAGTACTGGAGACACCTGCACACTCCTGAATTTACCTTCCTGCTTTACAACAAAGGATAACAAAGAAACAAAGACATTTTGATAATATACGTAAATTTGGAAGAAAATAAATTGAATGTTTTATCTAAATCATGAAAGAAAAAATGTGGGCTTTAAAGGGACAGGAAACCCCAAAATTTTATTTTGATAGAACATACAATTTGAAACAACTTTCCAATTTACTTCCATTATCAAATTTGCTCCTTTCTCTTGTTATCCTTTGCTGAAGGAACATCATTGTACTACTGGCAGTTAGCTTAACACATCTAGTCAGCCAATCACAAGAGACAAATGTGTGCAGGCACCAATTAGCAGCAGCTCCCACTTCAGTAGGATATGTGCATATTTTTTTTCAACAAGGGATACCAAGAGAATAAAGCACATTTGAAAATAGAAGTGAATTTAAAAGTGTCTTAAAATTACATGCTCTATCTGAATCATGTAATTTTGACTTTCCTATCCCTTTAAGATCAATGTGCGGCAGAAACATGAAGGGTTAGTAACAGCTTAGCTACATGCCTGTGAATCAATTTGCTGTATCCACATTTATTACTTTACTAATTTTAAGAAGAAAGAATAGAATATAACTAGGCAGGGGCGTATTATGGCCAAGGCCAACAAGGTGTCAGGGTGCCAGGAATCAGACTGAGACGAGAAGTGCAAAAATAATCACACCTTTATTAATAGCAAAAAATAATAAAAAGTCCACAAGTCAAATAACAAGCCAGGAATCAAAACCAGAGCTGGTAGTCAGACGAGCCGAGTCAGGAGCCAAAGCGAATAGTCAGCCGAGCCGGAATCAGGAACAAGGAAAACAGCAGAGTCAGGAACAAGCGAGGGATCAGGAACCAGGAAGGACGTCAGGCAGCCAGGAAATACACAGGAACTCTCACAAACAGGTCTGAGACAACGCAAAGGCAAACCATACTGAACAGAGGCCCTTTAAATAATAAGTGATTACATCACAATTCTGAGACTGCATCCTGTCTCACATGGATGATGCACACCAGTCTGTGCAGGAATTGAGCAGTATCTCCCACAATGCACCAAAGTCAGGAAGAGAGGTGAGTAAAATGGCTGCCAGCAGCACATGGCAAACACAACAGGAAAAAACCCTGACAGTACCCTCCCCCGCGGGAGGACAAAAGGCTTATTGGGGAAACGGGCATGGAAGGCACGGAGGAGGGCGGGAGCATGAACATCAGAGGAGGGAACCCAAGAACGCTCCTACGGACCGTAGCCTCTCCAGTGAACCAAATACTGTACATGGCCCCTGGACATACGAGAGTCAATGCTGCTGACCTCATACTCCTCATGGTTGTCAACATAGATAGGATGTTCCCCTCTCATTTACTTCCTGTGCAGCTCGCGCAAGGCTTGGACATCCCGATATCTTAAAACCTAATACCAGAGTGATCCGGAGTGGACATCAGGGGGATACTTTTGGCAGTCGGCCTTGATGCGAAAAGTACATACATCTATCTTGTGAGTGTTTTTAATCCTATGTGTTTGTTCAAATAAACTGTTATACACTACATTTGAGTTGGCGCTCCTCTTCTTTTCTTTTTTATAGCTACGTGGGAACTTTGAAAGTTCACTTCAGAGGAGCAGCGGGACTTTTTTGGCAGTTATCAGCCTAGTGTATTATAATATATTTATTGAACTTTTACCTGTGGACTCTGGTCTTGTAAGTACTGTTTTTTGATTGGACTAATTAATCAGATACCTGTGCATATACATGTGAATATTTGTTCTATATGTTTTTTTATTGCATACACGTGTATTACTTATTGTGATTATTGTGATTATTGCTACATATTTTGGGGTGTATTTATAGCGCTTTACTGTATATCTCTATATACATCTGTTTTTCTATAAAACGATGAAGGCAATCCTGAATCTGCAGTACAAAATACCCTAAAAATATAGCATAAGCTACCTCAATAAAAGTGCAACCCAAAAACACTTCTCTTAATGGAATATAAAAACAACAGAATTGAGGAGGGCTAAAAAGCAGCTAAAGAGATCAAAGTTTGTGAAATAATCTATAATATTTATTAAGAAACAATATAAAAACCTAAGGTAGACAAAAACTGTATAAGTATACGCTAGTGAAATGATCAATAATATTTATTAAAAAACAATATAAATACCTAATACCACCGGTGGTAAAATATCTAATCCTACAATGACATTAAAAAATGGCAATAACAACTAATTAAAAATGATGGTTGGACTCTCTGCTGGTTAACAAAATAGAATACTAATGTTACTCCATTGTAGCAAAAGTAGCCCTTTTGTGGCCGTTGGTAAATACGGCTGATACTTTGTTTCAAAATGAGTTTAAATGTCCAGCAACAAAAGTCCCATGGAACAATCCTTTGTCAATATACAATGAGGAGGTATGGAAATATGGGAGAACAGTCAGCTGTAGTGCAAAGGTTACTCCAAACTGAACGGTATTTGTACTCAGATTAGTAATAATTCCCAGAATACGAAACCTGCAAGATTTCTCCGCTATTATAAGAAGTTTGTAGCTTACCAGGGGTCTCAGGCTCTTACACTCTTTACCTTTTACAGGTATTCTTCCACGTTCAGACTTGGCGTTTATTGGATATGATATCCTCCAAGATTCAGCCACTCTCCCCTCTAGATAGCTTGTTCCGGTCAGGTAGTAAGGTCACGAGACTTGACCAGGCCAATGGTGATAGCGGATTGCCAGGAAAGGTGATTCAGTTCAATTCCTTACTCTGCATCCTTGTGACAACAGGTCATTGTCTTACAACACAATCAGTAAGACAATGACCTGTTGTCACAAGGATGCAGAGTACGGAATTGAACGTAATCACCTTTCCCGGCAATCCGCTATCACCATTGGCCATATGTCGTAGGACATCATTAATAAATTCCTGAAAAACAGCAGGAGCATTACACAGGCCAAAGGGCATTACAAGATACTCATAATGTCCGCTCCTGGTGTTAAATGCTGTTTTCCATTCGAGGCCCTCCTTAATCCTAACGAGATTGTACGCTCCTCTCAAATCAAGTTTAGTAAAAACCGAAGCTCCCTTGAGGCGGTCAAAGAGTTCCGTAATAAGCGGAATAGGGTAAGCATTCCTAATGGTAAGACGATTAAGACCCCTATAATCGATACATGGTCTTAACTCGCCACCCTTTTTCTTCACAAAGAAGAAGCCAGCCCCTGCAGGAGAGCAGGATTTGCGGATGATCCCCCGCGACAGAGCATCGACTATGAAGGAGTCCACCCAGGAAAGGACAACCGTGACCAAAGGTTTCTCCTTAAGCGGTTCCGGGGACAAGGATAAACCACCCAAGGTCTGCCCCCGACAGGACCTTAGGTGTGAGCGTTTCCCGGCCATGTAGGACAAGACTTTAAAAGGTGGCCCTGTAACCCACAATAGAGGCAGAGCCCCTCCCTCAACGGAACAGGAGGCTTCTGCAAGCGCTCCTTGAAAGAGGGCCTCTCTCTGAGTCTGATGTCAATTAGGATCAAAAAAAGACACCAATGCCTCGAGATCCTCTGGTAAATCTCTGGCAGCAACTTCGTCTTTAATCGCATCAGAGAGCCCATGAAAGAAGGCGGCAACAAGGGCTTCATTGTTCCAACCTATCTCTGCGGCAAGCGTACGGAACTCAATAGCATACTGAGCAACAGATCTTGTACCTTGCTGAATGGACATGAGTCGTTTAGCAGCAGAGGAGGAGCGAGCAAGAACATCAAATACACTTCGAAAGGAGGCCACAAATTCAGGGTAATTTGAAATCACAGGTTTATTAGTCTCCCACAAGGGATTAGCCTAGGCAAGAGCTGTGTCAGAGAGTAACGAGATGAGAAATCCCACCTTAGCTCTATCAGAGGGAAACGCCTGAGGTAACATCTCAAAGTAAATGCCCACATGGTTCAAAAACCCTCTGCACTGAATAGGATCGCCTCCATATCGCTGAGGTAGAGGTGCAGAACCGGACATGGTCCTGGTAGGCATAGGTGCAGCAGCGGAAACAGGAGCAGCCATAACTTGTGGGACACTTTGGTCCAAATGTGCAGTGCGAGTCAGCAGGGTTTGCAGGGCTAGTGCAAATTGATCCAAGCGGTGATCCTGTACATCCATCCTGGAAATGATGGCAGGTAAAGGTGGATTATTATCACCATCAGGATTCATGGCCTTTGCGTAATGTCAGGGTGCCAGGAATCAGACAGACGAGAAGTGCAAAAATAATCACACCTTTATTAATAGCAAAAAATAATAAAAAGTCCACAAGTCAAATAACAAGCCAGGAATCAAAACCAGAGCTGGTAGTCAGACGAGCCGAGTCAGGAGCCAAAGCGAATAGTCAGCCGAGCCGGAATCAGGAACAAGGAAAACAGCAGAGTCAGGAACAAGCGAGGGATCAGGAACCAGGAAGGACGTCAGGCAGCCAGGAAATACACAGGAACTCTCACAAACAGGTCTGAGACAACGCAAAGGCAAACCATACTGAACAGAGGCCCTTTAAATAATAAGTGATGACATCACAATTCTGAGACTGCATCCTGTCTCACATGGATGATGCACACCAGTCTGTGCAGGAATTGAGCAGTATCTCCCACAATGCACCAAAGTCAGGAAGAGAGGCGAGTAAAATGGCTGCCAGCAGCACATGGCAAACACAACAGGAAAAAACCCTGACAGTACCCTCCCCCGCGGGAGGACAAAAGGCTTATTGGGGAAACGGGCATGGAAGGCACGGAGGAGGGCGGGAGCATGAACATCAGAGGAGGGAACCCAAGAACGCTCCTACGTAAGACGAGCCGAGTCAGGAGCCAAAGCGAATAGTCAGGAACAAGCCAGGGATCAGGAACCAGGAAGGACGTCAGGCAGCCAGGAAATACACAGGAACTCTCACAAACAGGTCTGAGACAACGCAAAGGCAAAGCATACTGAACAGAGGCCCTTTAAATAATAAGTGATGACATCACAATTCTGAGACTGCATCCTGTCTCACATGGATGATGCACACCAGTCTGGCCATAAAAGGAAGTGCAGGAATTGAGCAGCATCCCCCACAATGCACCATAGTCAGAAAGAGAGGTGAGTAAAATGGCTGCCAGAAGCACATGGCAAACACAACAGCAAAAAACCCTGACACAAGGCCGGTGTCTAGAGCGGCAGATTTGGGAGGGAACCAAGCACCATTCACTAAGGCTGATTGTCCCAGACGCGCTTATGATGTGCACATCGTTTAATCTGTGGTCTGGAGGTGGAGCTAGACTAGAGCTATCGCTGAAGATAAGGCAGCAATTCAGCGTGGGAGTGGGACGCATCTTCAAAAGTAACAAGCGCCTCTACCCCCCCCCCCCCCCGACATCAATGCTTTTAATAGTGGCTGCTGCAGTGAAGGAAAGAAACTATAGCTTTTATTTTAGTACAGTAAAATATAAGTTAAAGAACAGGACACAGCAAAAAACAGTACAGTGTTTTGCCGAGTACTGTTCTTCTAAACTACAGCTTATATTTTACTGTACTGGTCCTGGAATAAAATCTACATGCTTGTTAGAACACTGAGGGAACGCAGCGCTAAATGAAGAACAGCAAGGAGGGACCCGCCAGATAGATCCCAAGACGTTCAGAACTTCACATAGTTTAAAAGGTTTATACTGTTTGTGTTATACAGCGCACTGACGCGCTCACAGTTACATCATGCTGTTACCCAGCCAGCTCAGCTCACCAACTGAGTAACTGACTGGTTTCGCTTGCTGCTTTCTCAGATGGTGAGCTGGCTCGCTGGGTAACAGCGTGATTTAACGGTGAGTGTGTCAGTGTGCTGTATAAAACAGTATATACCATTTAAACTATATGAATGTCTTGGGATCTATCTGGCTGGTCCCTCCTTGCTGTGCATCATTCAGCGTGCCGTTCCCTCAGTGTTCTAGCAAGCATGTAGATTTTATTCCAGGACCAGTACAGTAAAATATAAGCCAAAGGTTAGAAGAACAGGACTCAGCAAAACACTGTACTGGTTTTTACTGTGTCCTGTTCTACAGCTTATATTTACTGTACTCCTTTTAAACTATATGAAATAAAGATGGAATGTTTTAATATTACTATGTTCTCAGAATCTGATCTATAGAGGGTTTACTTGCTCATTTCACTTTTAAGTCTAGCTATTGAATTTGAATGTCACATATTTGTTAAGGGATTTGTGCACTAAAAAGAGGCTTGGCTTGCAGCTATATATATATATATATATATATATATATATATATATATATATATATATATATATATATATATATATATATATATATGTAATATATCATTTTTTATTTTTTTTTATTTAATTATATCTCCTTCATTCATAACCCCCCATTCATATATCCTTCATTCATAACTCCCTCCCTTCTTTCCTTCCTTTTCTCTCTTCCTTTCAGCCCTCTCTCCCTCCCTTCTTTCCTTTGCCTCCCTTTTCTCCCTTCCCATTCCATCTCTTCTCTCCATCGTCTCAGGGAGAAAAGGGTATGAGAATGATGCATGCAATACAACATACCTGAGTGTATGCAAATGTATGCTAGCCCTGGAAAACATTTACTTTGGAACTGTTATGAAAAATAAATAAAATGTAATTTTACATCCTGACCAAAAAAATATTAAAAAAGGCCTAAAACCTTGGGGGGGCAGCATAATTTTTGAGTGCCTACGGCAGCATAAAAACATAATTTATGTAAGAACTTACCTGATAAATTCATTTCTTTCATATTAGCAAGAGTCCATGAGCTAGTGACGTATGGGATATACATTCCTACCAGGAGGGGCAAAGTTTCCCAAACCTCAAAATGCCTATAAATACACCCCTCACCACATCCACAATTCAGTTTAACGAATAGCCAAGAAGTGGGGTGATAAGAAAAAAGTGCGAAAGCATATAAAATAAGGAATTGGAATAATTGTGCTTTATACAAAATCATAACCACCACAAAAAAAGGGCGGGCCTCATGGACTCTTGCTAATATGAAAGAAATGAATTTATCAGGTAAGTTCTTACATAAATTATGTTTTCTTTCATGTAATTAGCAAGAGTCCATGAGCTAGTGACGTATGGGATATACATTCCTACCAGGAGGGGCAAAGTTTCCCAAACCTCAAAATGCCTATAAATACACCCCTCACCACATCCACAATTCAGTTTAACGAATAGCCAAGAAGTGGGGTGATAAGAAAAAAGTGCGAAAGCATATAAAATAAGGAATTGGAATAATTGTGCTTTATACAAAATCATAACCACCACAAAAAAAGGGCGGGCCTCATGGACTCTTGCTAATATGAAAGAAATGAATTTATCAGGTAAGTTCTTACATAAATTATGTTTTCTTTCATGTAATTAGCAAGAGTCCATGAGCTAGTGACGTATGGGATAATGATTACCCAAGATGTGGATCTTCCACACAAGAGTCACTAGAGAGGGAGGGATAAAATAAAGACAGCCAATTCCTGCTGAAAATAATCCACACCCAAAATAAAGTTTAAAGAAAAACATGAGCAGAAGATTCAAACTGAAACCGCTGCCTGAAGTACTTTTCTACCAAAAACTGCTTCAGAAGAAGAAAATACATCAAAATGGTAGAATTTAGTAAAAGTATGCAAAGAGGACCAAGTTGCTGCTTTGCAAATCTGATCAACCGAAGCTTCATTCCTAAACGCCCAGGAAGTAGAAACTGACCTGGTAGAATGAGCTGTAATCCTCTGAGGCGGAGTTTTACCCGACTCAACATAGGCAAGATGAATTAAAGATTTCAACCAAGATGCCAAAGAAATGGCAGAAGCTTTCTGGCCTTTTCTAGAACCGGAAAAGATAACAAATAGACTAGAAGTCTTTCCGAAAGACTTAGTAGCTTCAACATAATATTTCAAAGCTCTAACAACATCCAAAGAATGCAATAATTTCTCCTTAGAATTCTTAGGATTAGGACATAATGAAGGAATTACAATTTCTCTACTAATGTTGTTGGAATTCACAACTTTAGGTAAAAATTAAAAAGAAGTTCGCAACACCGCCTTATCCTGATGAAAAATCAGAAAAGGAGACTCACAAGAAAGAGCAGATAATTCAGAAACTCTTCTGGCAGAAGAGATGGCCAAAAGGAACAAAACTTTCCAAGAAAGTAATTTAATGTCCAATGAATGCATAGGTTCAAAGGGAGGAGCTTGAAGAGCTCCCAGAACCAAATTCAAACTCCAAGGAGGAGAAATTGACTTAATGACAGGTTTTATACGAACCAAAGCTTGTACAAACCAATGAATATCAGGAAGAATAGCAATCTTTCTGTGAAAAAGAACAGAAAGAGCAGAGATTTGTCCCTTCAAGGAACTTGCAGACAAACCCTTATCTAAACCATCCTGAAGAAACTGTAAAATTCTCGGTATTCTAAAAGAATGCCAAGAAAAATGATGAGAAAGACACCAAGAAATATAAGTCTTCCAGACTCTATAATATATCTCTCTAGATACAGATTTACGAGCCTATAACATAGTATTAATCACAGAGTCAGAGAAACCTCTTTGACCAAGAATCAAGCGTTCAATCTCCATACCTTTAAATTTAAGGATTTCAGATCCTGATGGAAAAAAGGACCTTGTGACAGAAGGTCTGGTCTTAACGGAAGAGTCCACGGTTGGCAAGAGGCCATCCGGACAAGATCCGCATACCAAAACCTGTGAGGCCATGCCGGAGCTATCAGCAGAACAAACGAGCATTCCTTCAGAATCTTGGAGATTACTCTTGGAAGAAGAACTAGAGGCGGAAAGATATAAGTAGGATGATACTTCCAAGGAAGTGATAATGCATCCACTGCCTCCGCCTGAGGATCCCGGGATCTGGACAGATACCTGGGAAGTTTCTTGTTTAGATGAGACGCCATCAGATCTATTTCTGGAAGTTCCCACATTTGAACAATCTGAAGAAATACCTCTGGGTGAAGAGACCATTCGCCCGGATGCAACGTTTGGCGACTGAGATAATCCGCTTCCCAATTGTCTATACCTGGGATATGAACCGCAGAGATTAGACAGGAGCTGGATTCCGCCCAAACCAAAATTCGAGATACTTCTTTCATAGCCAGAGGACTGTGAGTCCCTCCTTGATGATTGATGTATGCCACAGTTGTGACATTGTCTGTCTGAAAACAAATGAACGATTCTCTCTTCAGAAGAAGCCAAAACTGAAGAGCTCTGAAAATTGCACAGAGTTCCAAAATATTGATCGGTAATCTCACCTCCTGAGATTCCCAAACTCCTTGTGCCGTCAGAGATCCCCACACAGCTCCCCAACCTGTTAGACTTGCATCTGTTGAAATTACAGTCCAGGTCGGAAGCACAAAAGAAGCCCCCTGAATTAAACGATGGTGATCTGTCCACCACGTTAGAGAGTGTCGAACAATCGTTTTTAAAGATATTAATTGAGATATCTTTGTGTAATCCTTGCACCATTGATTCAGCATACAGAGCTGAAGAGGTCGCATGTGAAAACGAGCAAAGGGGATCGCATCCGATGCAGCAGTCATAAGACCTAGAATTTCCATGCATAAGGCTACCGAAGGGAATGATTGTGACTGAAGGTTTTGACAAGCTGAAATCAATTTTAGACGTCTCTTGTCTGTTAAAGACAGAGTCATGGACACTGAATCTATCTGGAAACCCAGAAAAGTTACCCTTGTCTGAGGAATCAATGAACTTTTTGGTAAATTGATCCTCCAACCATGATCTTGAAGAAACAACACAAGTCGATTCGTATGAGATTCTGCTAAATGTAAAGACTGAGCAAGTACCAAGATATCGTCCAAATAAGGAAATACCACAATACCCTGTTCTCTGATTACAGACAGAAGGGCACCGAGAACCTTTGTAAAAATTCTTGGAGCTGTAGCTAGGCCAAACGGCAGAGCCACAAACTGGTAATGCTTGTCCAGAAAAGAGAATCTCATGAACTGATAATGATCTGGATGAATCGGAATATGCAGATATGCATCCTGTAAATCTATTGTGGACATATAATGCCCTAGCTGAACAAAAGGCAAGATAGTCCTTACAGTTACCATCTTGAACGTTGGTATCCTTACATAACGATTCAATATTTTTAGATCCAGAACTGGTCTGAAGGAATTCTCCTTCTTTGGTACAATGAAGAGATTTGAATAAAACCCCATCCCCTGTTCCGGAACTGGAACTGGCATAATTACTCCAGCCAACTCTAGATCTGAAACACAATTCAGAAATGCTTGAGCTTTCACTGGATTTACTGGGACACGGGAAAGAAAAAATCTCTTTGCAGGAGGTCTCATCTTGAAACCAATTCTGTACCCTTCTGAAACAATGTTCTGAATCCAAAGATTGTGAACAGAATTGATCCAAATTTCTTTGAAAAAACGTAACCTGCCCCCTACCAGCTGAGCTGGAATGAGGGCCGCACCTTCATGTGGACTTAGAAGCAGGCTTTGCCTCTCTAGCAGGCTTGGATTTATTCCAGACCGGAGATGGTTTCCAAACTGAAACTGCTCCTGAGGATGAAGGATTAGGCTTTTGTTCTTTGTTGAAAAGAAAGGAACGAAAACGATTATTAGCCCTGTTTTTACCCTTAGATTTTTTTATCCTGTGGTAAAAAAGTTCCTTTCCCACCAGTAACAGTTGAGATAATAGAATCCAACTGAGAACCAAATAATTTGTTACCCTGGAAAGAAATGGAAAGTAGAGTTGATTTAGAAGCCATATCAGCATTCCAAGTCTTAAGCCATAAAGCTCTTCTAGCTAAAATAGCTAGAGACATAAACCTGACATCAACTCTGATAATATCAAAAATGGCATCACAGATAAAATTATTAGCATGCTGAAGAAGAATAATAATATCATGAGAATCATGATCTGTTACTTGTTGCGCTAAAGTTTCCAACCAAAAAGTTGAAGCTGCAGCAACATCAGCCAATGATATAGCAGGTCTAAGAAGATTACCTGAACACAGGTAAGCTTTTCTTAGAAAGGATTCAATTTTCCTATCTAAAGGATCCTTAAACGAAGTACCATCTGACGTAGGAATAGTAGTACGTTTAGCAAGGGTAGAAATAGCCCCATCAACTTTAGGGATTTTATCCCAAAATTCTAATCTGTCAGACGGCACAGGATATAATTGCTTAAAACGTTTAGAAGGAGTAAATAAATTATCCCATTCTTTGGAAATTACTGCAGAAATAGCATTAGGAACAGGAAAAACTTCTGGAATAACCACAGGAGATTTAAATACCTTATCTAAACGTTTAGAATTAGTATCAAGAGGACCAGAATCCTCTATTTCTAAAGCAATTAGTACTTCTTTAAGTAAAGAACGAATAAATTCCATTTTAAATAAATATGAAGATTTATCAGCATCAATCTCTGAGACAGAATCCTCTGAACCGGAAGAGTCATCAGAATCAGAATGATGATGTTCATTTAAAAATTCATCTGTAGGGAGAGAAGTTTTAAAAGATTTTTTACGTTTACTAGAAGGAGAAATAACAGACATAGCCTTCTTGATGGATTCAGAAACAAAATCTCTTATGTTATCAGGAACATTCTGCACCTTAGATGTTGAAGGAACTGCAACAGGCAATGGTACTTTACTAAAGGAAATATTATCTGCATTAACAAGTTTGTCATGACAATTAATACAAACAACAGCCGGAGGAATAGCTACCAAAAGTTTACAGCAGATACACTTAGCTTTGGTAGATCCAGCACTAGACAGCGATTTTCCTGTAGTATCTTCTGACTCAGATGCAACGTGAGACATCTTGCAATATGTAAGAGAAAAAACAACATATAAAGCAAAATTGATCAAATTCCTTAAATGACAGTTTCAGGAATGGGAAAAAATGCCAAAGAACAAGCTTCTAGCAACCAGAAGCAATGAAAAAACAGAATTTATGTTTACCTGATAAATTACTTTCTCCAACGGTGTGTCCGGTCCACGGCGTCATCCTTACTTGTGGGATATTCTCTTCCCCAACAGGAAATGGCAAAGAGCCCAGCAAAGCTGGTCACATGATCCCTCCTAGGCTCCGCCTTCCCCAGTCATTCGACCGACGTAAAGGAGGAATATTTGCATAGGAGAAATCATATGATACCGTGGTGACTGTAGTTAAAGAAAATAAATCATCAGACCTGATTAAAAAACCAGGGCGGGCCGTGGACCGGACACACCGTTGGAGAAAGTAATTTATCAGGTAAACATAAATTCTGTTTTCTCCAACATAGGTGTGTCCGGTCCACGGCGTCATCCTTACTTGTGGGAACCAATACCAAAGCTTTAGGACACGGATGATGGGAGGGAGCAAATCAGGTCACCTAGATGGAAGGCACCACGGTTTGCAAAACCTTTCTCCCAAAAATAGCCTCAGAAGAAGCAAAAGTATCAAATTTGTAAAAGTTGGTAAAAGTGTGCAGTGAAGACCAAGTCGCTGCCTTACATATCTGATCAACAGAAGCCTCGTTCTTGAAGGCCCATGTGGAAGCCACGGCCCTAGTGGAATGAGCTGTGATTCTTTCAGGAGGCTGCCGTCCGGCAGTCTCATAAGCCAATCTGATGATGCTTTTAAGCCAAAAAGATAGAGAGGTAGAAGTTGCTTTTTGACCTCTCCTTTTACCAGAATAAACAACAAACAAGGAAGATGTTTGTCTGAAATCCTTTGTAGCATCTAAATAGAATTTTAGAGCACGGACAACGTCCAAATTGTGTAACAAACGTTCATTCTATGAAACTGGATTCGGACACAAAGAAGGTACAACTATCTCCTGGTTAATATTTTTGTTGGAAACAACCTTCGGAAGAAAACCAGGCTCAGTACATAAAACCACCTTATCTGCATGGACCAGATAGGGCGGAGAACACTGCAGAGCAGATAACTCAGAAACTCTTCTAGCGGAAGAAATTGCAACCTAAAACAAAACTTTCCAAGATAATAACTTAATATCTACGGAATGTAAGGGTTCAAACGGAACCCCTTGAAGAACTGAAAGAACTAGATTAAGACTCCAGGGAAGAGTCAAAGGTCTGTAAACAGGCTTGCTTCTAACCAGAGCCTGAACAAACGCTTAAACGTCTGGCACAGCTGCCAGCCTTTTGTGAAGTAAAACAGATAAAGCAGAGATCTGTCCCTTCAGAGAACTCGCAGAAAATCCTTTCTCCAAACCTTCTTGTAGAAAGGAAAGAATCTTAGGAATTTTATCTTGTTCCATGGGAATCCTTTAGATTCACACCAACAGATATATTTTTTCCATATATTATGGTAAATTTTTCTAGTTACAGGCTTTCTAGCCTGAATAAGAGTATCTATTACAGAATCTGAAAACCCACGCTTTGATAAAATCAAGTGTTCAAACTCCAAGCAGTCAGTTGGAGGAAAACCAGATTCGGATGTTCGAATGGACCCTGAATAAGAAGGTCCTGTCTCAAAGGTAGCTTCCATGGTGGAGCCGATGACACATTCACCAGGTCTGCATACCAAGTCCTGCGTGGCCACACAGGAACTATCAAGGTCACCGAAGCCCTCTCCAGATTGATCCTGGCTACCAGCCTGGGAATGAGAGGAAACGGTGGGAATACATAAGCTAGGTTGAAGATCCAAGGTGCTACTATTGTATCCAATAGAGTCGCCTTGGGATCCCTGGATTTGGACCCGTAACAAGGGACCATGAAGTTCTGACGAGAGGCTATCAGAACCATGTCTGGAATGCCCCATAATTGAGTTATTTGGGCAAAGATTTCCAGATGGAGTTCCCACTCCCCCGGATGCTCCTCCATCGCCAGGGAACTCCTTGTTACCCCCTGATGGTTGATATATGTAACAGTCGTCATGATGTCTGATTGAAACCTTATGAATTTGGCCTTTGCTAGTCGAGGCCAAGCCTTGAGAGCATTGAATATCGCTCTCAGTTCCATTATGTTTATCGGGAGAAGAGAGTCTTCCCGAAACCATAGACCCTGAGTTTTCAGGGGTTCCCAGACCGCGCCCCAGCCCACCAGACTGGCGTCGGTCGTGACAATGACCTACTCTGGTCTGCGGAAGCTCATTCCCTGTGACAGGTTGTCCAGGGTCAGCCACCAACGGAGTGAATCTCTGGTTATTTGATCTACTTGTATCGTCGGAGACAAGTCTGTATAATCCCCATTCCACTGTCTGAGCATGCACAGGTGCAATGGTCTTAGATGAATTCGTGCAAAAGGAACTATGTCCATTGCCGTAACCATCAAACCTATTACTTCCATGGACTGCGCTATGGAAGGAAGAAGAACAGAATGAAGTACCTGACAAGAGCTTAGAAGTTTTGATTTTCTGGCCTCTGTCAGAAAAACCTTCATTTCTAAGGAAACTATTATTGTTCCCAAGAAGGGAACTCTTGTTGACGGGGACAGAGAACTTTTTTCTATGTTCACTTTCCACCTGTGAGATCTGAGAAAGGCTAGGACAATGTCCGTATGAGCCCTTGCTTTTGACAGAGACGACACTTGAATCAGGATGTCGTCCAAGTAAGGTACTACTGCAATGCCCCTTGGTCTTAGCACCGCTAGAAGGGACCCTAGTACCCTTGTGAAAATCCTTGGAGCAGTGGCTAATCCGAATGGAAGTGCCACAGGTAATGCTTGTCCAGAAAGGCGAACCTTAGGAACCGAAAATGTTCCTTGTGGATAGGAATACGTAGGTACGCATCCTTTAAGTCCACCGTGGTCATGAATTGACCTTCCTGGATGGTAGGAAGGATCGTTCGAATGGTTTCCATTTTGAATGATGAAACCCTTAGAAACTTGTTTAGAATCTTGAGATCTAAAATAGGTCTGAATGTTCCCTCTTTTTTGGGAATTATGAACAGGTTGGAGTAAAAACCCATCCCTTGTTCTCCTAATGGAACAGGATGAATCACTCCCATGCTTAACAGGTCTTCTACACAGTGTAAGAATGCTTGTTCGAAGATAATTGAGACCCGTGGAACCTTCCCCTTGGGGGTAGTTCCCTGAATTCCAGGAGATAACCTTGAGAAACTATTTCTAGCGCCCAAGGATCCTGAACATCTCTTGCCCCAGCCTGAGCAAAGAGAGAAAGTCTGCCCCCCACCAGATCCTTCCCAGATCGGGGGCCAACACTTCATGCTGTTTTGGTAGCAGTGGCAGGTGACTTGGCCTGCTTACCCTTGTTCCAGCCTTGCATCGGCCTCCAGGCTGGCTTGGTTTGAGAAGTATTACCCTCTTGCTTAGAGGGTGTAGAATTTGAGGCTGGTCCGTTTCTGCGAAAGGGACGAAAATTTGGCTTCTTTTTAGCCTTAAAGACCTATCCAGAGGAAGGGCGTGGCCCTTTCCCCCAGTGATGTCTGAAATAATCCCTTTCAAGTCAGGGCCAAACAGTGTTTTACCCTTGAAAGGGATGTTAAGCAAAAGCGCTCTGCGCGCCACGATAGCAAACCCTGAATTATTCGCCGCTAATCTAGCTAATTGCAAAGCGGCATCTAAAATAAAAAAGAGTTAGCCAATTTAAGAGCTTGAACTCTGTCCAAAACAGTGTTTTACCCTTGAAAGGGATGTTAAGCAAAAGCGCTCTGCGCGCCACGATAGCAAACCCTGAATTATTCGCCGCTAATCTAGCTAATTGCAAAGCGGCATCTAAAATAAAAAAGAGTTAGCCAATTTAAGAGCTTGAACTCTGTCCAAAACCTCCTCGTACGAAGATTCTTTAATGAGCGACTTTTCTAGTTCTTCGAACCAGAAACACTCAGCTGTAGTGACAGGAACAATGCATGAAATTGGTTGTAGAAGGTAACCTTGCTGAACAAACATCTTTTTAAGCAAACCCTCTAACCTTTAATCCATAGGATCTTGAAAGCACAACTATCTTCTATAGGAATAGAAGTGTGTTTGTTTAGAGTAGAAACCGCCCCCTCGACCTTGGGGACTGTATGCTATAAGTCCTTTCTGGGGTCGACTATAGGAACTAATTTCTTAAATATAGGGGGAGGACAAAAGGTATGCCGGGCCTTTCCCACTCCTTATTTACTATGTCCGCCACCCGCTTGGGTATAGGAAAAACATCGGGGGGCACCGGAACCTCTAGGAACTTGTCCATCTTACCTAATTTCTCTGGAATGACCAAATTGTCACAATCATCCAGAGTAGATAATACCTCCTTAAGTAGTGCGTGGAGATGTTGAAATTTAAATTTAAAAGTTACAATATCAGGTTCTGCTTGTTGAGAAATTTTCCCTGAATCTGAAATTTCTCCCTCAGACAAAACCTCCCTCCTGGCCCCTTCAGATAGGTGTGAGGGTATGTCAGAACAGATATCATCAGCGTCCTCTTGCTCTTCAGTGTTTAAAACAGAGCAATCACGCTTTCTCTGATAAGTAGGCATTTTGGAAAAAATGCATGCAATAGAATTATCCATTACAGCCATTAATTGTTGTATGGTAATAAGTATTGGCGCACTAGATGTACTAGGGGCCTCTTGTGTGGGCAAAACTGGTGTAGACACAGAAGGGGATGATGCAGTACCATGCTTACTCCCCTCATTAGAGGAATCATCTTGGGCAATATCATATCTATGGCATTATTATCCCTACTTTGTTTGGACATTATGACACAAATATATCACATATATTTAAATGGGGAGACACATTGGCTTTCATACATATAGAACATCGTTATCTGATGGTTCAGACATGTTAAACAGGCTTAAACTTGTCAACAAAGCACAAAAAACGTTTTACAATAAAACCGTTACTGTCCCTTTAAATTTCAAACTGAACACACTATTACTGAATAACGGAACCGGAGCCGTTTTTACATTTAACCCCTATACAGTCCCAGGAATCTGCTTTGCTGAGACCCAACCAAGCCCAGAGGGGAATACGATACCAAATGATGCCTTCTATAAGCTTTTTCAGTGGTTCTTAGCTCCTCACACATGCATCTGCATGCCATGCTTTCCAAAAACAACTGCGCATTAGAGGCGCGAAAATGAGGCTCTGTCTATGACTAGAAAAGGCCCCCAGTGAAAAAGGTGTCCAATACAGTGCCTGCCGTTTTTATTAAAACAATCCCCAAGATTTAACAACTATTAAAAGTAATAATCTGCCAAATATACTTAGTAAAGTAATCGTTTTAGCCCAGAAAAATGTCTACCAGTTTTTTAAGCCCTAATGAAGCCCTTTATTCTTTTACTTAAACTAAGAAAATGGCTTACCGGTTCCCATAGGGAAAATGACAGCTTCCAGCATTACCGAGTCTTGTTAGAAATGTGTCATACCTAAAGCAGCAAAAGTCTGCTCACTGTTTCCCCCAACTGAAGTTAATTCCTCTCAACAGTCCTGTGTGGAAACAGCCATCGATTTTAGTAACGGTTGCTAAAATCATTTTCCTCTTACAAACAGAAATCTTCATCTCTTTCCTGTTTCAGAGTAAATAGTACATACCAGCACTATTTTAAAATAACAAACTCTTGATTGAAGAATAAAAACTACATTTAAACACCAAAAAACTCTAAGCCATCTCCGTGGAGATGTTGCCTGTACAACGGCAAAGAGAATGACTGGGGAAGGCGGAGCCTAGGAGGGATCATGTGACCAGCTTTGCTGGGCTCTTTGCCATTTCCTGTTGGGGAAGAGAATATCCCACAAGTAAGGATGACGCCGTGGACCAGACACACCTATGTTGGAGAAATGAGACTTAAATAATGTGGAGACAAAAGCGACGCCCATATTTTTTAGCGCCAAAAAAGACGCCCACATTATTTGGCGCCTAAATGCTTTTGGCGCCAAAAATGACGCCACATCCGGAACGCCGACATTCTTGGCGCAAAATAACGTCAAAAAATGACGCAACTTCCGGCGACACGTATGACGCCGGAAACGGAAAAGAATTTTTGCGCCAAAAAAGTCCGCGCCAAGAATGACGCAATAAAATGAAGCATTTTCAGCCCCCGCGAGCCTAACAGCCCACAGGGAAAAAAGAGTCACATTTTTGAAGGTAAGAAAAAATGAATAATTCAAATGCATAATCCCAAATATGAAACTGACTGTCTGAAAAATAAGGAAAGTTGAACATTCTGAGTCAAGGCAAAAAATTTTTGAATGCATATATTTAGAACTTTATAAACAAAGTGCCCAACCATAGCTTAGAGTGTCACAGAAAATAAGATTTACTTACCCCAGGACACTCATCTACATGTTTGTAGAAAGCCAAACCAGTACTGAAACGAGAATCAGCAGAGGTAATGGTATATATAAGAGTATATCGTCGATCTGAAAAGGGAGGTAAGAGATGAATCTCTACGACCGATAACAGAGAACCTATGAAATAGACCCCGTAGAAGGAGATCACTGCATTCAAATAGGCAATACTCTCCTCACATCCCTCTGACATTCACTGCACGCTGAGAGGAAAACCGGGCTCCAACTTGCTGCGGAGCGCATATCAACGTAGAATCTAGCACAAACTTACTTCACCACCTCCATCGGAGGCAAAGTTTGTAAAACTGAATTGTGGGTGTGGTGAGGGGTGTATTTATAGGCATTTTGAGGTTTGGGAAACTTTGCCCCTCCTGGTAGGAATGTATATCCCATACGTCACTAGCTCATGGACTCTTGCTAATTACATGAAAGAAACCTAAATACTCCACTGTAACTAGGTGACAATAAAATAATATATGGAACAAAAAAAATATTTAAAAATAGTATTAGTCACCCTTTATATAAATGCATGTTAAAAGAGCAGCAATGAAATAACATTGTGCATACAATAAGCATTAATACTATTTTTAGCACACTTCACAGGGTTTTGCTCTGTCAAAACTTTCCAGGGACACACAACTTGCTCTCTAGCAAAGAATATCTCAATAAGGACAAGAAAGGCCTCTTAATTTTTTGTACAATGTGTGCTTTGTCCCACACTCCCTAGAAAGGCTGCAGAGCACAACCTATAACCTAAGTTTTCAAAATGCTGCAAATTGCCCAATGAAGCAAAATTATTTGCAGTATTTGCAGGTAACTGAATTTGGTTTTTGGCCTCCTAGGGAGCATGGGACAAGAACAATTTTTTTATTTATTTTTTATGGAAAAGTAAGAGGTATTTAACTCTTCTGCTGAGGCATACTAGAGCAAACACATAAAAAATCACAAGTGTACAGACATGACAATTACTGTATAGCATTTAGCACAATGAGGCAAACAGTATTATACTTAAAGGGACAGTAAAACACTTTGAGATTTGTATATAAAATTTTTAGTTATGTGTAATTAAAAAAACTTTGCAATATACTTTCATTATTTATGTAGTCCCCTTTTCATGTAACTTAGTTGTAGATTTTCTAATTACTTGAAATCCAACCTGCTGACTTCTCAAGGCTAGTGTTGCTACATATCTTTCTCTAATTCACTATAACTGAAAACGATTGCAAAACAATGCATTTTATACTAACATTATGACCATGGCTTTCCTTGTCGTCTACACACTCTAGCCCAGAGTAGCCCCTTGTACTGACTCTTTAAGTATGATATATATATATACAGGGAGTGCAGAATTATTAGGCAAGTTGTATTTTTGAGGATTAATTTTATTATTGAACAACAACCATGTTCTCAATGAACCCAAAAAACTCATTAATATCAAAGCTGAATAGTTTTGGAAGTAGTTTTTAGTTTGTTTTTAGTTATAGCTATTTTAGGGGGATATCTGTGTGTGCAGGTGACTATTACTGTGCATAATTATTAGGCAACTTAACAAAAACAAATATATACCCATTTCAATTATTTATTTTTACCAGTGAAACCATTATAACATCTCAACATTCACAAATATACATTTCTGACATTCAAAAACAAAACAAAAACAAATCAGTGACCAATATAGCCACCTTTCTTTGCAAGGACACTCAAAAGCCTGCCATCCATGGATTCTATCAGTGTTTTGATCTGTTCACCATCAACATTGCGTGCAGCAGCAACCACAGCCTCCCAGACACTGTTCAGAGAGGTGTACTGTTTTCCCTCCTTGTAAATCTCACATTTGATGATGGACCACAGGTTCTCAATGGGGTTCAGATCAGGTGAACAAGGAGGCCATGTCATTAGATTTTCTTCTTTTATACCCTTTCTTGCCAGCCACGCTGTGGAGTACTTGGACGCGTGTGATGGAGCATTGTCCTGCATGAAAATCATGTTTTTCTTGAAGGATGCAGACTTCTTCCTGTACCACTGCTTGAAGAAGGTGTCTTCCAAAAACTGGCAGTAGGACTGGGAGTTGAGCTTGACTCCATCCTCAACCCAAAAAGGCCCCACAAGCTTATCTTTGATGATACCAGCCCAAACCAGTACTCCACCTCCACCTTGCTGGCGTCTGAGTCGGACTGGAGCTCTCTGCCCTTTACCAATCCAGCCACGGGCCCATCCATCTGGCCCATCAAGACTCACTTTCATTTCATCAGTCCATAAAACCTTAGAAAAATCAGTCTTGAGATATTTCTTGGCCCAGTCTTGACGTTTCAGCTTGTGTGTCTTGTTCAGTGGTGGTCGTCTTTCAGCCTTTCTTACCTTGGCCATGTCTCTGAGTATTGCACACCTTGTGCTTTTGGGCACTCCAGTGATGTTGCAGCTCTGAAATATGGCCAAGCTGGTGGCAAGTGGCATCTTGGCAGCTGCACGCTCGACTTTACTCAGATCATGGGCAGTTATTTTGCGCCTTGGTTTTTCCACACGCTTCTTGCGACCCTGTTGACTATTTTGAATGAAACGCTTGATTGTTCGATGATCACGCTTCAGAAGCTTTGCAATTTTAAGAGTGCTGCATCCCTCTGCAAGATATCTCACTATTTTTGACTTTTCTGAGCCTGTCAAGTCCTTCTTTTGACCCATTTTGCCAAAGGAAAGGAAGTTGCCTAATAATTATGCACACCTGATATAGGGTGTTGATGTCATTAGACCACACCCCTTCTCATTACAGAGATGCACATCCCCTAATATGCTTAATTGGTAGTAGGCTTTCGAGCCTATACAGCTTGGAGTAAGACAACATGCATAAAGAGGATGATGTGGTCAAAATACTAATTTGCCTAATAATTCTGCACTCCCTATATATATATATATATATATGTGTGTGTGTGTATATTAAATAATACTATGCATATTTTTACTATGACTAAATATACATTTTATAAAGGTTCTTTTTGTGTACCTTTAAGCCACGCAGGATCTGGTAGATCAGGAACTGCACATGGTCATCCGTTAGCTTCTGACACTTAACAATATTATTAAGGTCAGCACCCATTAAATGCGTTACCAGGTACCTGTGAGAGAACAAATAAGAAAATCTGAAAAAACATCCAATCATTTTTTTCTTATTACCTATTAAAACTAAACTGTGCAAATCCAGATATCTGTGTGCTGCACATTTACACAAATAAGTCTGTTAGCAAAAAACAGCAAAATGATCCTGCCTGCGGCCACATTTAAATATGGATATTTCCCATGTCTGCTAGATGTTTAAAGAATTAAGAAATGATTGTAAAAATACAAAAACAAAAATGTGTAACAAGATGCATCAATACATTTAAAAAAAAAACTATTAAAAAAAAAAATTAAGGTCTGTATCAGCTATTGTATATCATGTTCTGAAATGTGCAGTGAGGAATGGCATAAATGCCAAAATTCTCACAACTGACCAACAAAAATATTTAAATTTTAAAAAGGGACTGTAAAGTCAAAATTAAACTTTCATGATTTGATTAGAATATGTCATTTTAAACACATTTTCAATTTACTTCTGTTTTCAAATTTGGTTCTCGTGGTATTCTTTGTTGAAAAGTAAACCTAGGTGGGCTCTTAGGGCTTCAGAAGCGTACACATGTCTTCAGCACTCTATGGTATCAGTATTTGTAACTTTTTAAAAACAATGCTGCAAACACTACTTCCATAGACTGTTAAAGACACGCACTCTCCTTAAGGGGACACTTTTTATTGGTGGATGAATTTATCCACCAATCAGCAAGAACAGCCCAGGTTGTTCACCAAAAATGGGCCGGCATCTAAACTTACTGTATTGCTTTTCAAATAAAGATACCAAGAGAATGAAGACAATTTGATAATAGGAATTAATTAGAAAGTTGCTTAAAATTTCATGCTCTATCTGAATCACGAAAGAAAAAAAATGGGTTCAGTGTCCCTTTAAATCCTATGAGCCCACCTAGGTTTACTCTTCAACAAAGAATACCAAGAGAACAAAGCAAATTTGATAATAGAAGTAAATCGAAAAGTTGTTTAAAATTGCATGCTCTATCTAATCCATGAAAGTTTATTTTTGACTTTACTGTCCCTTTAAAAGTAGACAACTCAAGGTACTAATTTAGGCACAATTTGTTGGCACTTCATGCCACCAGATGGCTGTAAGTCATATGTCCCAAACGTGATTACCACACACACTGAAATGATTATCACTGCACTTGTTTTCATTCTGCAATTTCTCTTTAAGTGAATGACTGTTACTTTTCCTGCAACTCTTTGCATGTGCATACATCCAGAAAGCAATCCAGTAACAGCACTGTTTTTAATTTAAAACATAAATAAAAAATTATATATATATATATATATATATATATATATATATAATGTCATTAGGCAATATTTAAATGTCATAACACAGCTTATGCAGTACATGTAACCACGTAGTTTGATAGTTTGATATCATTTTTTTATACTTTTGTATACACTGTACCCTCAGATAGTACAGTATGTAAAGGTAATGGTTATTATTTGCATTTTACAACAACAACAAAACTAAAGAGCCAGAAAGAGAAGATTGTAACTTACAATTTATTAATTAAAAAGTTTGGATTTCAGAATAAGTTTGGATTTTAGAATTCTGGATTTGGGGATTTGTACCTGTAATAACTTTTTCACAAACTTTGGGTAACTCCCTGAAATGATTTACACACAATCTGTGCAGTCCTAGGACTAATGGTCCTAAAATAATCTTCATGATCAGGAATACCAGATACATTTTACTTGTGGTAATTCATTTTTTTCTTTGGGCTACATTAGTGCAGTCATTTAGATGTTTCCTGACCCTTGTCCTTGGCTCACAGGTAGTTTTTGCTACACACTGCATCTGACAAAGTAACATTCAAATAAATATACAGTACTACAAATGTATTATCATTTACATACAAATTAATATTATAAGACACGTTCTGTACGAACATCTAGAATTGAATTCCCTTTTAAGAGTCCCATGTGATCACTGACTATGGAAGAGACAAGGAGCCAATAATAGTGGTTCCTTGCCTCTTCAGTGCCACCTGACAACATCATTTCTTCAAGGTCAATAGCAACAGAAGCGAAATGCCCTATATCTACGTCTCATCAGTACTTGAGAGCAAAGTACCGCTGGACATAGATACACGTCCATATGGAGTAAGGGGTTAAGCTAATTTGTTACTGAAGATGTATAAGTAGTTGGTCAGCCACTTTAGCTCAACAACATGATTAAAGGCAGTCTAACACCTCAAAGCTACTTTAATATTATGGAATAAAATCAACTCACCGTAAATAACAGAAACAAGTACTAGTGTTAGAATGCAGTGATTTAAACCCTTATCCCCACACGTTTCTGCCAATCAAGTGGCAAGATCACTACAGACTAGGTTTTTTTAGGCAACCAAGGGGTTAAAACACTGAAGCTTGTGTCATATACATGCTCCAAAAAATTGGTTCCAAGATTTTAAGCAAATTTGTTAAGCCCTATTACTATGATTCTCCTCTTTGAGGCTGGATCAGTTCACAGTGCATAATGCCATTATCAGGACTCTCTAACAAAAGTATAGTTTTGTGTTACAGCCAAATGATTTTTAATACTAAGCCAAGTACTTTACAAACGTGGAATTTCCTCAGCTGGCAAAATTCATAAGCAAATAAGCCAACTTTTACTAGGACATAATGTCTTATGAAAACATAAATAAGTGGTTACATACTTACACATCATTAAATTCCTCAAAGGATTTTGCTGGGGTAAAAACATCTAATAGTCCAATAACCTGTTAAGAAACAGAACACAGGATGAAGAATTTAAAGGGACATTAAACACTGTGAGATGGTAACATAAAATGATAAATTGTATATAATAAAACAACTCTGCAATATACTTTCATTATTTATTTTGTCCTCTTTGCCTGTAATTCCATTCTGAAATTGTGAGCTTTTCAGTTCCTGTTAGAAATGGAAGTGCAGAAAACTGTTAAATCCAGCACAACAATTGGCTGCACACTCTAGTGACCTATTTATAACTGACCCTAATTGGCCACAGCAGAGAAGGTAACACAAGTTACAACATGGCAGCTCCCAGTGTTTTATAGACACTAAAACTTTACACTTATTTTGTCACTTTTTAAACAACTAATGAAACTTTAAAAAATACATCTACATCTTAGTCATGGACTAATCTTTTCTTTGAATGCATCATTCTATCTAGCATGTATTTAGTGTTTAATGTCCCTTTAAGGGATAAAAAACAGGACAGTAATAGTGTTCAGCCTTATTATAAGGACATTGTATTGTAGAAAAAAAATAAAAAGATATGCTCAAAAATCTTAAGAGTATGTTATTTTTAACTATAAATGCTTCAAGTCTGGGATTTAGCCTCAGCAAGAAGGGATCCGAAGAGAACTACTGTTCCCAAGAAGACACAGCTGGTGAGACAATCTACAGTCACATGACCCCACCAATGATCAGTCGTGCCTGCTTGGGACCAACAGGTGTCTGTCTTTCCTGAGCAGGGGGACTTTACAATGGCTAAACACAAACTTAGAAGGGTCAGTAGTGCTAAAATGTCATGCTCAAACAATTTGTGCACTACTATGTCCAGATTGTGATGAATTAACAACACTAGGTTTAAAGGGACATGCATTATCATGAGATTGTAATATAAAATATTTAAAGGGCCATAATACCCAAATGTTTAAACACTTGAAAGTGATGCAGCATAGCTGTAAAAAGCTGACTAGAAAATATCTCCTGAACATCTCTATGTAAAAAAGAAATATATTTTACCTCAAAAGTTCCTCAGTAGCCACCTCCCATTGTAAAGGATTTCTAAGCAGCATTTTAGTGTCTCTGTCCTGGGACAGCTGAAAGGATGAGCCTCGTGAACTCTCATATTATTTCACCAATCAGGTAAAGGAAGCTTACTATGAAATCTCATGAGAGTTAAGTCAAATCTCATGAGATCACAGTAAGAGTTCATGACCTCAGCACTGCTGATGCTGATTGGCTGTTGTTCATTTCTTCATTTTATTTTTACCTGCAGCTGGGAGCAGCTGAGTATAACTTTTTACACAGAACTTACTCTGCTGAGCTGAGGAGATTGTGAGGTAAAATATCTTCCTTTTTTACATAGAGATGCTCAGGTGATATTTTCCTATCAGCTTTTTACAGTTATACTGCATCAGTTTCAAGTGATTTAGCATATGAGTATTATGTGCCTTTAAGTACAAAAATAGTAACACAGCTTTGCAATATAGTTAATTATTTTGTCCCCTTTTCATCTAATAAAACTCTGAAAACGGTTGGGTTTTCCAATTCCGAGAACTAGAAGTGCACACTATAGAATTTACAAGCCTAACCCTGCTACATATCTGTCCCTAATTGGTTTTAGTAAAGGTGATGATATAAGGACCTGCAAAACAATGGACCCTTTGCTAAGAAACTTTAGCTAACCTCATCTACTCTATTAATATCTTCAGATTGGCTCTTCTTAATAAAGCAAGTGGTGGGTGTGTGGTCATTCAAAAAAAATTGAAGCAAACAAGGTCTTACTCTGTTCAAAAAAATGTTCACCTCAGCTCATATGTTAATCTATGACATAAAAACATAATTTATGCTTACCTGATAAATTCCTTTCTCCTGTAGTGTAGTCAGTCCACGGGTCATCCATTACTTATGGGATTATATCTCCTCCCTAACAGGAAGTGCAAGAGGATCACCCAAGCAGAGCTGCTATATAGCTCCTCCCCTCTACGTCATACCCAGTCATTCAACCAAAACCAAACGAGAAAGGAGAAACTATAGGGTGCAGTGGTGACTGGAGTTTAATTTAAAATTTAGACCTGCCGTAAAAACAGGGCGGGCCGTGGACTGACTACACTACAGGAGAAAGGAATTTATCAGGTAAGCATAAATTATGTTTTCTCCTGTTAAGTGTAGTCAGTCCACGGGTCATCCATTACTTATGGGATACCAATACCAAAGCTAAAAGTACACGGATGACGGGAGGGACAGGCAGGACCTTTACACGGAAGGAACCACTGCCTGAAGAACCTTTCTCCCAAAAACAGCCTCCGAAGAAGCAAAAGTGTCAAATTTGTAAAATTTTGAAAAGGTGTGAAGTGAAGACCAAGTTGCAGCCTTGCAAATCTGTTCAACAGAGGCCTCATTTTTAAAGGCCCAAGTGGAAGCCACAGCTCTGGTAGAATGAGCTGTAATTCTTTCAGGAGGCTGCTGTCCAGCAGTCTCATAGGCTAAACGTATTATGCTACGAAGCCAAAAAGAGAGAGAGGTAGCCGAAGCCTTTTGACCTCTCCTCTGTCCCGAATAAACGACAAACAGGGAAGAAGTTTGTCGAAAATCTTTAGTTGCCTGTAAATAGAATTTCAGGGCCCGGACAACGTCCAGATTGTGCAGAAGTCTTTCCTTCTTTGAGGAAGGATTAGGGCACAATGAAGGAACAACAATCTCTTGATTGATATTCTTGTTAGTGACTACCTTAGGTAAGAACCCAGGTTTAGTACGCAGAACTACCTTGTCTGAATGAAAAATCAGATAAGGGGAATCACAATGTAAGGCTGATAACTCAGAGACTCTTCGAGCCGAGGAAATAGCCATTAAAAACAGAACTTTCCAAGATAACAGCTTGATATCAATGGAATGAAGGGGTTCAAACGGAACACCCTGCAAAACGTTAAGAACTAAGTTTAAGCTCCATGGCGGAGCAACAGTTTTAAACACAGGCTTAATCATGGCCAAAGCCTGACAAAAAGCGTCTGGAACTTCTGACAGACACTTGTGCAAAAGAATGGACAGAGCTGAGATCTGTCCCTTTAACGAACTAGCAGATAAACCCTTTTCTAAGCCTTCTTGTAGAAAAGACAATATCCTAGGAATCCTGACCTTACTCCATGAGTAACTCTTGGATTCGCACCAATGTAAGTATTTACGCCATATTTTATGGTAAATTTTCCTGGTAACAGGTTTCCTAGCCTGTATCAAGGTATCAATCACTGACTCCGAGAATCCACGCTTTGATAGAATCAAGCGTTCAATCTCCAAGCAGTCAGCCTCAGAGAAATCAGATTTGGATGTTTGAAAGGACCCTGAACCAGAAGGTCCTGTCTCAGAGGCAGAGACCATGGTGGACAGGACGACATGTCAACTAGATCTGCATACCAGGTCCTGTGTGGCCACGCAGGCGCTATTAGAATCACCGATGCTCTCTCCTGTTTGATCCTGGCAATCAGACGAGGAAGTATCGGGAAGGGTGGAAACACATAAGCCATGTTGAAGACCCAGGGTGCTGTCAGAGCATCTATCAGAACCGCTTCCGGATCCCTGGATCTTGATCCGTAACAAGGAAGCTTGGCGTTCTGGCGAGACGCCATGAGATCCAGATCTGGTTTGCCCCAACGCCGAAGCAGTTGTGCAAAAATCTCCGGGTGAAGTTCCCACTCCCCCGGATGAAAAGTCTGGCGACTTAGGAAATCCGCCTCCCAGTTCTCCACGCCTGGGATGTGGATCGCTGACAGGTGGCAAGAGTGAGACTCTGCCCAGCGAATTATCTTTGAGACTTCCATCATCGCTAGGGAACTCCTTGTCCCTCCCTGATGGTTGATGTAAGCCACAGTCGTGGTGTTGTCCGACTGGAACCTGATGAACCTCAGAGTTGCTAGTTGAGGCCAAGCCAGAAGAGCATTGAGAACTGCTCTCAATTCCAGAATGTTTATTGGAAGGAGACTCTCCTCCTGAGTCCATGATCCCTGAGCCTTCAGGGAATTCCAGACAGCGCCCCAACCTAGTAGGCTGGCGTCTGTTGTTACAATTGTCCAGTCTGGCCTGCTGAAGGGCATCCCCCTGGACAGATGTGGCCGAGAAAGCCACCATAGAAGAGAATCTCTGGTCTCTTGATCCAGATTCAGCATAGGGGACAAATCTGAGTAATCCCCATTCCACTGACTTAGCATGCACAATTGTAGTGGTCTGAGATGCAGGCGTGCAAAAGGTACTATGTCCATTGCCGCTACCATTAAGCCGATTACCTCCATGCATTGAGCCACTGACGGGTGTTGAATGGAATGAAGGATACGGCAAGCATTTAGAAGTTTTGATAACTTGTCTTCTGTCAGGTAAATTTTCATTTCTACAGAATCTATAAGAGTCCCCAAGAAGGGAACTCTTGTGAGTGGCAACAGAGAACTCTTTTCTACGTTCACCTTCCACCCATGCGACCTTAGAAATGCCAGAACTAACTCTGTATGAGACTTGGCAGTTTGGAAACTTGACGCTTGTATCAGAATGTCGTCTAGGTACGGAGCTACCGAAATTCCTCGCGGTCTTAGTACCGCCAGAAGAGAGCCCAGAACCTTTGTAAAGATTCTTGGAGCCGTGGCTAACCCGAAGGGAAGAGCTACAAATTGGTAATGCCTGTCTAGGAAGGCAAATCTTAGGTACCGATAATGATCCTTGTGAATCGGTATGTGAAGGTAGGCATCCTTTAAATCCACTGTGGTCATGTATTGACCCCTTTGGATCATAGGTAAGATTGTCCGAATAGTTTCCATTTTGAACGATGGAACTCTTAGGAACTTGTTTAGGATCTTTAAGTCCAAAATTGGTCTGAAGGTTCCCTCTTTTTTGGGAACCACAAACAGATTTGAGTAAAACCCTTGTCCGTGTTCCGACCGCGGAACTGGATGGATCACTCCCATTAGTAAAAGGTCTTGTACACAGCGTAGAAACGCTTCTCTCTTTAGCTGGTTTGCTGACAGCCTTGAAAGATGAAATCTCCCTTTTGGAGGAGAAGCTTTGAAGTCCAGAAGGTATCCCTGAGATATGATCTCTAACGCCCAGGGATCCTGGACATCTCTTGCCCAAGCCTGGGCGAAGAGCGAAAGTCTGCCCCCCACTAGATCCGTTTCCGGATCGGGGGCCCTCACTTCATGCTGTCTTAGGGGCAGCAGCAGATTTTCTGGCCTGCTTGCCCTTGTTCCAGGACTGGTTAGGTTTCCAGCCCTGTCTGTAGCGAGCAACAGTTCCTTCCTGCTTTGGGGCTGAGGAAGTTGATGCTGCTCCTGCCTTGAAGTTACGAAAGGCACGAAAATTAGACTGTCTAGCCCTTGGTTTGGCTCTGTCTTGAGGCAGGGCATGACCCTTACCTCCAGTAATGTCAGCGATAATTTCTTTCAAACCGGGCCCGAACAATGTCTGCCCTTTGAAAGGTATGTTAAGCAATTTAGATTTAGAGGTCACATCGGCTGACCAAGATTTAAGCCACAGCGCTCTGCGCGCCTGAATGGCGAATCCTGAATTCTTAGCCGTAAGTTTAATTAAGTGTACTACGGCATCGGAAATAAATGAATTGGCTAGCTTAAGTACTCTAAGCTTGTCTGTAATCTCATCCAATGTAACTGAGTTAATGGTCTCTTCCAGAGACTCAAACCAGAATGCCGCCGCAGCCGTGACAGGCGCAATGCATGAAAGGGGTGGTAATATAAAACCTTGTTGAACAAACATTTTCTTAAGGTAACCCTCTAACTTTATATCCATTGGATCTGAAAAAGCACAGCTATCCTCCACCGGGATAGTGGTGCGTTTAGCCAGAGTAGAAACTGCTCCTTCCACCTTAGGGACCGTCTGCCATAAGTCCCGTGTGGTGGCGTCTATTAGAAACATTTTTCTAAATATAGGAGGGGGAGAAAAGGGCACACCAGGTCTATCCCACTCCTTGTTAATTTCTGTAAGCCTTTTAGGAATAGGAAAAACGTCAGTACACGTCGGTACCGCAAAATATTTATCCAGCCTACACATTTTCTCTGGAATTGCAACCGTGTTACAATCATTCAAAGCCGCTAATACCTCCCCTAACAATACACAGAGGTTCTCAAGCTTAAATTTAAAATTTGAAATGTCTGAGTCCAGTTTACTTGGATCAGATCCGTCACCCACAGAATGAAGCTCTCCGTCCTCATGTTCTGCATATTGTGACGCAGTATCAGACATGGCTCTAATATTATCAGCGCACTCTGTTCTCACCCCAGAGTGGTCGCGTTTACCCCTAATTTCTGGCAATTTAGATAATACTTCAGTCATAACATTAGCCATGTCTTGCAAAGTGATTTGTATGGGCCGCCCTGATGTACTTGGCGCCACAATATCACGCACCTCCCGAGCGGGAGATGAAGGTACTGACACGTGAGGAGAGTTAGTCGGCATAACTTCCCCCTCGTTGTCTGGTGAAATTTTCTTTACATGTACACTTTTATTTAAAGTAGCATCAATGCAATTAGTACACAAATTTCTATTGGGCTCCACATTGGCCTTTGAACATATTGCACAAAGAGTTTCCTCTGTGTCAGACATGTTTAACAGACTAGCAATGAAACTAGCAAGCTTGGAAAATACTTTTGAAATAAATTTACAAGCAATATAAAAAACGTTACTGTGCCTTTAAAAAACACCAATAAACTGTCACAGTTGAATTACAATGAACCAAATTTGTTATAGCAACCAAATTTTTACAATAAATGCAATAAGTTAGCAAAGGATTGCACCCACCAGCAAATGGATTATTAACCCCTTAATACCCAAAAAACGGATAACAGATATAAAACGTATCACAGTCAAAAGCACAGTCTCACAGGTCTGCTGTGAGTGATTACCTCCCTCAAAACTAGTTTTGGAGACCCCTGGGCTCTGTAGAGACGTCCTGGATCATGGAGGAAGGAATAGGAAGACTGAGTGAATTCTTACTGCGCAAGAAAGCGCCAAAATAGGCCCCTCCCACTCATATTATAACAGTGGGGAAGCTCAGTAAACTGAATTTATTCATAAATAAACGACAGCCATGTGGAAAAATAATGCCCAAAAATTTTTATCACCAAGTACCTCAGAGAAAAACGATTAACATGCCAGAAAAACATTTTAAATAAAATTATGAAATGATACTAATAAGCCTGCTGCTAGTCGCTTTCACTGCAGTGGGGGCTCAAATATAAGTTAAATGTATACAGTATTTTCTAAGTGAAGTTCCATTCCCCAGAAATACCTCAGTGTAACATACATACATATCAGCCTGATATCAGTCGCTACTACTGCATTTAAGGCTGCACTTACATTGTATGGGTATTAGCAGTATTTTCTTAGTCAATTCCATTCCTAGAAAATAATATACTGCAACATACCTCCTTGCAGGTGAACCCTGCCCGCTGTCCCCTGTTCTGAAGTTACCTCACTCCTCAGAATGGCCGAGAACAGCAAATGGATCTTAGTTACGACCGCTAAGATCATACATAAACTCAGGTAGATTCTTCTTCTAATGCTGCCTGAGAAAAAACAACACACTCCGGTGCTGTTTAAAATAACAAACTTTTGATTGAAGATATAAAAACTAATTTTAATAACCACAGTCCTCTCACACGTCCTATCTATTAGTTAGGTGCAAGAGAATGACTGGGTATGACGTAGAGGGGAGGAGCTATATAGCAGCTCTGCTTAGGTGATCATCTTGCACTTCCTGTTAGGGAGGAGATATAATCCCATAAGTAATGGATGATCCGTGGACTGACTACACATAACAGTAGAAAGTATTGTAATTACAAGGTGTTTTATGACTGTTTAAAGTGATGGTAAACCCTGAAATCGTATTAACTTCCATCTTAAAGTAAATTCCAATGCAGTGCCGTGGATCTGCCGTCACTGCTCTAAACATTATTATTTTTTTCCTATGACCGCATTAGCCCTATTACGATGTGTGTCAGTTGACAGGTCTTTTACAATAGCATACTTGTCCCTCCTTACTGCGCATGCGCAAAAGTCTGTGTCACGTCATGGTAATTAAAGGGACAGTATACACTCATTTTCATATAACTGCATGTAATAGACACTACTATAAAGAATAAGATGCACAGATACTGATATAAAAATCCAGTATAAAAGGGTTTAAAAACGTACTTAGAAGCTTTCAGTTTAGCTCTGTTGAAAAGGCAGTTGGAAAGCCCACTGCAAGTGGGAAATATCAGACACTCCCCCCTCCCCCTTCTTTTGCATATGAAAAGACCCTTTACACAAACAGGAGCAAGCTGGAGAAGGTAGCTGACGGTATTCAAATAAAACTTTGGGGCTTGGTTAGGAGTCTGAAAATCAGAGTAATGTTCTTTAAAAATAAGCAAAATTATATATTTTTAAAAAAAAAAAAACTTTATGGGCTTTATAAATAGATCATCTACAAAACATTTCTGCAAAGAAAAAATGTGTGTATAATGGCCCTTTAAACAGCAGTCGTCACCATGCGCGTTCACAATACTAAATCAGACATGCACATTTCTTCCTAGGGGAGAATTAGAACTCTAGTTATATATTAGTGGATAACTGTAAACAGAATGAATGAGATAGTCAATTAACCCTTTCAGTGCTAACGACGGCTCTAAACCCGTCACGGAGTGTCCCACTCAGGTGCCAACGACGGCTCAGAGTGCAATGACGTGATGACGTTACCACGCAGCTTTAATTATAAAAAGAAAAATTAAAAAAAAAAAAACAACCCTTAAAACAGCTTAGCAGCCAGGTGGGAAAGTGCTTAGCACTCAAAGGGTTACTTCAGAGCTAATCTTATATATATATATATATATATATATATAATAAATAAAAATATAAATCGTTGTGATTGTAGGGGTAATGTCATTGCTTGTAGTTATCCAGAATATGTAAACGGTGAATCTCCTGATTCATGGTTTACATACATCTGTGTGAAAACCTGAGCATGCGCACAGTGAGCTGTTACTTTTTAGCGCACATCAATAGTGGGCAGAAATGTTAGAGAAGATTACATCCGCCCTTACTGTGACGTTACAGAGGAACTACCCTAACGTCACAGTGTATTATTTCTAAAACGGTGAGGGAGGTCTAGCTAAACTTGACTGATAGGTGAGCAATTGAGTTATATTTTTTAGATAAAAGGCAAAAATAAAAATGTGAATATGCTAGTTAAGGGGTGATGAATTGAAATATACTTTGTGGTATACACAAGATTTACAATCACTTTAAAGAAGATGAATATCAAGAAACGTTCAGGTGGAATGCAACGTTTTTATATTTTTATTCTGTAAAGGACATTAATTACTTTTGAGTGAAAACATTAATTACTTTTGAGTGAGGCTAAAAAGCATATTCTGTAACCTACAGTGAAAGTCAAATGTTTGGTTTAGACAATTTGCAGCATTTTGTTAATTCTGGGTTACAGATTTTGCTTTTTGGCCTCACTAAGGAAGTGTGGGAAAAATTTCCGTTTGCTTCTATTATCTAATTTGCTTCATTCTCTTGAATATCTTTTGCTGAAAAGCATACCTAGGTAGGCTCAAGAGTAGCAATGCATTGCAGGGAGTTAACTGACGATTGGGGGTTTTCAGCTACATCCCAGGGGTGCACAGCTGCTTCTTCAACAAAGGATAGAATAAAAAAATGAATCAAATTTGATGATAGAAACACATTGGAAACGTTTTTCGTCTTTTTTTAAATACATGCTTCTTCCTAATAGTGAAAGAAAAATGTTATGCTACTTCAAATCAAGGAGACCATACAAACTTTAATTTTAGGGATTATTTCTGTAGTTGTCTGTAGCAATGGTCACTAAATAAATCGCTGCTTAATAAATAAAATAAAAATATTACCAGTCACAACTTAACAAAAACAGTTGATTTATTTGCATTTAGTTAAGACTGAAATGCACATTGTATTTTTTTTTTTTTTTGGAATACACATGCATTTGCAAAAATGCTTCTGGTAAAAAAGATCCATGTTTTAGTTATAGTTTTTACTGGACACAGGACATATGGATCATGCATTTGTATGCCCTCTGCCCCTGTATCCACAGATCACTCCTGCTGAAAGAGACACTGAGAATAGAGCAAAAATAAATTAATGGCTTTAACTAATATCAGTGTAGACAAATACAATATTAGCACTTTTAGCAAAAAAACAGAATTTATGCTTACCTGATAAATTACTTTCTCCAACGGTGTGTCCGGTCCACGGCGTCATCCATTACTTGTGGGATATTTTCCTCCCCTACAGGGAAAGGCAAGGAGAGCACACAGCAAGAGCTGTCCATATAGCTCCCCCTCTGGCTCCGCCCCCCAGTCATTTGACTGACGGTTAGGAGAAAAAGGAGAAACTATAGGGTGCCGTGGTGACTGTAGTGTATAAAGAAAAAGAAAAAATTTTCAAACCTGATTAAAAAACCAGGGCGGGCCGTGGACCGGACACACCGTTGGAGAAAGTAATTTATCAGGTAAGCATAAATTCTGTTTTCTCCAACATTGGTGTGTCCGGTCCACGGCGTCATCCATTACTTGTGGGAACCAATACCAAAGCTTTAGGACACGGATGAAGGGAGGGAGCAAATCAGGTTACCTAAACAGAAGGCACCACGGCTTGCAAAACCTTTCTCCCAAAAAACTGCCTCCGAAGAAGCAAAAATATCAAATTTGTAAAATTTGTCAAAAGTGTGCAGAGAAGACCAAGTCGCTGCCTTACATAACTGATTAACAGAAGCCTCGTTCTTGAAGGCCCATGTGGAAGCCACAATCCCTAGTGGAGTGAGCTGTGATTCGTTCAGGAGGCTGCCGTCCGGCAGTCTCATAAGCCAATCGTATAATGCTTTTCAGCCAGAAAGAAGGAGAGGTAGGAGTAGCTTTTTGTCCTCTCCTCTTACCAGAGTAAACGACAAACAAAGGATGAGGTTTGTCTAAAATTCTTTGTTGCTTCTAAATAGAACTTTAAAGCACGGACTACATCTAAATTGTGTAACAAACGTTCCTTCTTTGAAACTGGATTCGGGCACAGAGAAGGAACAACTATTTCCTGGTTAATATTCTTGTTGGAAAAAAACCAGGCTTGGTACGCAAAATAACCTTATCTGAATGGAACACCAGAGAGGGTGGATCACACTGCAAAGCAGATAATTCAGAAACTCTTCTAGCAGAAGAAATAGCAACCAAAAACTGAACTTTCCAAGATAGCAACTTGATATCTATGGAATGTAAGGGTTCAAACGGAACCCCCTGAAGAACTGAAAGAACTAAATTTAGACTCCAAGGAGGAGTCAAGGGTTTGTAAACAGGTTTGATTCTGACCAAAGCCTGTACAAAAGCTAGTACCTCTGGCACAGCTGCCAGTCGTTTGTATAACAAGACAGATAAAGCAGAAATCTGTCCTTTTAGAGAACTCGCTGACAATCCTTTATCCAAACCTTCTTGGAGAAAGGAGAGGACCTTAGGAATTTTAATTTTACTCCAGGAGAATCCCTTGGATTCACACCAACAGATATATCTTTTCCATATTTTATGGTAAATCCTTCTAGTCACAGGTTTTCTGGCTTGGACCAGAGTATCTATCACTGAATCTGAAAACCCACGCTTGGATAAAATCAAACGTTCAATTTCCAAGCAGTCAGCTGCAGCGAAATTAGATTTGGATGTTCGAATGGACCTTGTACTAGAAGATCCTGTCTCAAAGGTAGCTTCCATGGTGGAACCGATGACATATTCACCAGGTCTGCATACCAAGTCCTGCGCGGCCACGCAGGAGCTATCAGAATCACGAGGCCTTCTCCTGTTTGATCCTGGCTACAAGCCTGGGAAGGAGAGGGAACGGTGGAAACTCATAAGCTAGGTTGAACGACCAAGGCGCCACTAATGCATCCACTAGAGTGGCCTTGGGATCCCTGGATCTGGACCCGTAGCAAGGAACCTTGAAGTTCTGACGAGACGCCATCAGATCCATGTCTGGAATGCCCCATAATTGAGTCAACTGGGCAAATACCTCCGGGTGGAGTTCCCACTCCCTCGGATAGAAAATCTGACGACTCAGATAATCCGCCTCCCAGTTGTCTACTCCTGGGATGTGGATCGCAGATAGGTGGCAGGAGTGATCCTCCGCCCATTTGATGATTTTGGATACCTCTCTCATCGCCAAGGAACTCCTTGTTCCTCCATGATGGTTGATGTAAGCTACAGTCGTCAAGTTGTCTGACTGGAATCTTATGTATCCGGCCTTCGCTAGATGAGGCCAAGCCCGGAGAGCATTGAATATCGCTCTCAGTTCCAGGATGTTGATCGGGAGAAGAGACTCTTCCCGAGACCATAAACCCTGAGTTTTCAGGGAATCCCAGACCGCGCCCCAGCCTGATAGACTGGCGTCGGTCGTGACAATGACCCACTTTGGTCTGCAGAAACTCATTCCCTGAGACAGGTGATCCTGTCTACTGGAGCATGCACAGTTGTAATGGTCTTAGATGAATTCGAGCAAAAGGAACTCTGTCCATTGCTGCAACCATCAACCCTACTACTTCCATGCACTGAGCTATGGAAGGCTGCAGAATAGAGAGAAGAACTTGACAAGCGTTTAGAAGCTTTGACTTTCTGACTTCTGTCAGGAAGATCTTCATTTCAAAAGAATCTATTATTGTTCAAAAAGGGAACTCTTGTCGACGGAGACAGGGAACTCTTGTCGACGGAGACAGGGAACTCTTTTCTACGTTCACCTTCCACCCGTGAGATCTGAGAAAGGCTAGAACAATGTCTGTATGAGCCTTTGCCTTGGAAAGAGACGACGCTTGAATTAGAATGTCGTCCAGATAAGGTGCCACTGCAATGCCCCTTGGTCTTAGAACCGCTAGAAGGGACCCAAGCACCTTTGTGAAAAATCTGGGAGCAGTGGCTAGTCCGAATGGGAGAGCCACGAACTGATAATGTTAGTCCATAAAAGCGAACCTTAGGAACTGATGATGATCTTTGTGGATAGGAATATGTAGATACGCATCCTTTAAATCCACGGTAGTCATATATTGACCCTCCTGGATTGTAGGTAAAATTGTTCGAATGGTGTCCATTTTGAACAATGGAACTCTGAGAAATTTGTTTAGAATTTTTAAATCCAGAATTGGTCTGAAAGTTCCCTCTTTTTTGGGAACTACAAACAGATTTGAGTAAAAAAACCCTGATCTTGTTCCACAGTTGGAACTGGGTGTATCACTCCCATCTTTAACAGGTCTTCTACACAATGTAAGAATGCCTGTCTACTTATTTGGTTTGAAGATAAGTGAGAAATGTGGAACCTTCCCCTATTCAAAGTATTGCACCCCAATTTTCAAGCTGTTAACCCTTAAAATGTGGAAACCGGAGCCGTTTGCAATTTTAACCCCACTACAGTCCCAGCCACAGCCTTTGTGGTGACTTCAACTATCCCAGGGGGGTATTTCAAGCCTTCTAGGGACGTTTTCAGCGGACACCAGACCCTCTCACATGCATCTGCATGCACTGTACTTAAAAGAAACTGCGCAATAATGGCGCGAAAATGAGGCTCTGCCTAATACAGTGAAAGGCCCTTCCTGACTGGGAAGGTGTCTTAACTAGTGCCTGGCGATAAAAAACGTTCCCCAAATAATAAAAGTGTGAAATCCACTTCAAACTTTAAATAAAAACTTAAATAAACAATCGATTTAGCCCTTAAGAGTGTCCACCAGTTAATAGCCCATAATAAGCCCTTTATTCTATCTGAGTCTAAGAAAATGGCTTACCGATCCCCATGAGGGAAAATGACAGCCTTCCAGCATTACACAGTCTTGTTAGAAAAATGGCTAGTCATACCTTGAGCAGAAAAGTCTGCAAACTGTTCCCCCCAACTGAAGTTCTCTCAGCTCAACAGTCCTGCGTGGGAACAGCAATTGATTTTAGTTACTGCTGCTAAAATCATACTCCTCTTTTAAACAGAACTCTTCATCTCTTTCTGTTTCCGAGTAAATAGTACATACCAGCACTATTTTAAAATAAAAAACTCTTGATAGAAGAAATAAAAAACTACAACTAACACCACAAACTCCTCACCATCCCCGTGGAGATGCTACTTGTTCAGAGCGGCAAGGAGAATGACTGGGGGGCGGAGCCAGAGGGGGAGCTATATGGACAGCTCTTGCTGTGTGCTCTCCTTGCCTTTCCCTGTAGGGGAGGAGAATATCCCACAAGTAATGGATGACGCCGTGGACCGGACACACCAATGTTGGAGAAACTAAATTTATGCTTACCTGATAAATTGATTTCTTCTATGGTAAGACGAGTCCACGGATTCATCCTTTACTTGTGGGATATTATCCTCCTGCTAACAGGAAGTGGCAAAGAGCACCACAGCAGAGCTGTCTATATAGCTCCTCCCTTAGCTCCACCCCCCAGTCATTCGACCGAAGGTACAGGAAGGAAAAGGAGAAACTACAAGGTGCAGAGGTGACTGAAGTGTAAATCAAAAAAAATATAATTTATGCTTACCTGATAAATTCATTTCTCCTGTAGTGTAGTCAGTCCACGGGTCATCCATTACTTATGGGATTATATCTCCTCCCTAACAGGAAGTGCAAGAGGATCACCCAAGCAGAGCTGCTATATAGCTCCTCCCCTCTACGTCATACCCAGTCATTCGACCGAAAACCAAACGAGAAAGGAGAAAACTATAGGGTGCAGTGGTGACTGGAGTTTAATTTAAAATTTAGACCTGCCGTAAAAAACAGGGCGGGCCGTGGACTGACTACACTACAGGAGAAATGAATTTATCAGGTAAGCATAAATTATATTTTCTCCTGTTAAGTGTAGTCAGTCCACGGGTCATCCATTACTTATGGGATACCAATACCAAAGCTAAAAGTACACGGATGACGGGAGGGACAGGCAGGATCTTTACACGGAAGGAACCACTGCCTGAAGAACCTTTCTCCCAAAAACAGCCTCCGAAGAAGCAAAAGTGTCAAATTTGTAAAATTTTGAAAAAGTGTGAAGTGAAGACCAAGTTGCAGCCTTGCAAATCTGTTCAACAGAGGCCTCATTCTTAAAGGCCCAAGTGGAAGCCACAGCTCTAGTAGAATGAGCCGTAATCCTTTCAGGAGGCTGCTGTCCAGCAGTCTCATAGGCTAAACTTATTATGCTACGAAGCCAGAAAGAGAGAGGGGTAGCCGAAGCTTTTTGACCTCTCCTCTGTCCAGAATAAACGACAAACAGGGAAGAAGTTTGACGAAAATCTTTAGTTGCCTGTAAATAAAATTTCAGGGCACGGACGACGTCCAGATTGTGCAGAAGTTGTTCCTTCTTTGAAGAAGGGTTAGGGCACAATGATGGAACAACAATCTCCTGATTGATATTCTTGTTAGTGACTACCTTCGGTAAGAACCCAGGTTTAGTACGCAGAACTACCTTGTCTGAATGAAAAATCAGATAAGGAGAATCACAATGTAAGGCCGATAACTCAGAGACTCTTCGAGCCGAGGAAATAGCCATTAAAAACAGAACTTTCCAAGATAACAGCTTGATATCAATGGAATGAAGGGGTTCAAACGGAACACCTTGCAGAACGTTAAGAACTAAGTTTAAGCTCCACGGCGGAGCAACAGTCTTAAACACAGGCTTAATCCTAGCCAAAGCCTGACAAAAAGCCTGAACGTCTGGAACTTCTGACAGACGTTTGTGTAAAAGGATAGACAGAGCTGAGATCTGTCCCTTTAACGAACTAGCAGATAAACCCTTTTCTAAACCTTCTTGTAGAAAAGACAATATCCTAGGAATCCTAACCTTACTCCATGAGTAACTCTTGGATTCGCACCAATATAAGTATTTACGCCATATTTTATGGTAAATTTTCCTGGTAACAGGTTTCCTAGCCTGTATCAAGGTATCAATCACTGACTCCGAGAATCCCCGCTTTGATAGAATCAAGCGTTCAATCTCCATGCAGTCAGCCTCAGAGAAATTAGATTTGGATGTTTGAAAGGACCCTGAATCAGAAGGTCCTGTCTCAGAGGCAGAGACCATGGTGGACAGGACGACATGTCCACTAGATCTGCATACCAGGTCCTGCGTGGCCACGCAGGCGCTATTAGAATCATCGATGCTCTCTCCTGTTTGATCCTGGCAATCAATCGAGGAAGCATCGGGAAGGGTGGAAACACATAAGCCATGTTGAAGACCCAAGGTGCTGTCAGAGCATCTATCATTACCGCTCCCGGGTCCCTGGACCTGGATCCGTAACAAGGAAGCTTGGCATTCTGGCGAGACGCCATGAGATCCAGATCTGGTTTGCCCCAATGATGAAGCAGTTGGGCAAACACCTCCGGATGAAGTTCCCACTCCCCCGGATGAAAAGTCTGGCGACTTAGAAAATCCGCCTCCCAGTTCTCCACGCCTGGGATGTGGATCGCTGACAGGTGGCAAGAGTGAGACTCTGCCCAGCGAACTATCTTTGAGACTTCCATCATCGCTAGGGAACTCCTTGTCCCTCCCTGATGGTTGATGTAAGCCACAGTCGTGATGTTGTCCGACTGAAACCTGATGAACCTCAGAGTTGCTAACTGAGGCCAAGCCAGAAGAGCATTGAAAACTGCTCTTAATTCCAGAATGTTTATTGGAAGGAGTCCATGATCCCTGAGCCTTCAGGGAATTCCAGACTGCGCCCCAACCTAGAAGGCTGGCGTCTGTTGTTACAATCGTCCAATCTGGCCTGCGGAAGGGCATCCCCTTGGACAGATGTGGCCGAGAAAGCCACCATAGAAGAGAATCTCTGGTCTCTTGATCCAGATTTAGCAGAGGGGACAAATCTGAGTAATCCCCATTCCACTGACTTAGCATGCACAATTGCAGCGGTCTGAGATGCAGGCGTGCAAAAGGTACTATGTCCATTGCCGCTACCATTAAGCCGATTACCTCCATGCACCGAGCCACTGACGGGTGTTGAATGGAATGAAGGACACGGCAAGCATTTAGAAGTTTTGATAACCTGTCCTCTGTCAGGTAAATTTTCATTTCTACAGAATCTATAAGAGTCCCTAAGAAGGGAACTCTTGTGAGTGGCAATAGAGAACTCTTTTCTACGTTCACCTTCCACCCATGCGACCTTAGAAATGCCAGAACTAACTCTGTATGAGACTTGGCAGTTTGGAAACTTGACACTTGTATCAGAATGTCATCTAGGTACGGAGCTACCGCTATTCCTCGCGGTCTTAGTACCGCCAGAAGAGAGCCCAGAACCTTTGTAAAGATTCTTGGAGCCGTAGCTAACCCGAAGGGAAGAGCTACAAACTGGTAATGCCTGTTTAGGAAGGCAAACCTTAGATACCGGTAATGATCCTTGTGAATCGGTATGTGAAGGTAGGCATCCTTTAAATCCACTGTGGTCATGTAGTGACCCTCTTGGATCATAGGTAAGATGGTCCGAATAGTTTCCATTTTGAACGATGGAACTCTTAGGAACTTGTTTAGGATCTTTAAGTCCAAGATTGGTCTGAAGGTTCCCTCTTTTTTGGGAACCACAAATAGATTTGAATAAAACCCTTGTCCGTGTTCCGACCGCGGAACTGGGTGGATCACTCCCATTAGTAAGAAGTCTTGTACACAGCGTAGAAACGCCTCTTTCTTTATCTGGTTTGCTGATAACCTTGAAAGATGAAATCTCCCTTGTGGAGGAGAAGCTTTAAAGTCCAGAAGATATCCCTGAGATATGATCTCCAACGCCCAGGGATCCTGGACATCTCTTGCCCAAGCCTGGGCGAAGAGAGAAAGTCTGCCCCCCACTAGATCCGTTTCCGGATCGGGGGCCCTCACTTCATGCTGTCTTAGGGGCAGCAGCAGGTTTTCTGGCCTGCTTGCCCTTGTTCCAGGACTGGTTAGGTTTCCAGCCCTGTCTGTAGCGAGCAACAGTTCCTTCCTGTCTTGGAGCGGAGGAAGTTGATGCTGCTCCTGCCTTGAAGTTACGAAAGGCACGAAAATTAGACTGTTTAGCCCTTGGTTTGGCCCTGTCTTGAGGCAGGGCATGGCCCTTACCTCCAGTAATGTCAGCGATAATTTCTTTCAAACCGGGCCCGAATAATGTCTGCCCTTTGAAAGGAACGTTAAGCAATTTAGATTTAGAAGTCACATCAGCTGACCAGGATTTAAGCCACAGCGCTCTACGCACTTGAATGGCGAATCCGGAGTTCTTAGCCGTAAGTTTAGTTAAGTGTACTACGGCATCAGAAATAAATGAATTAGCTAGCTTAAGGACTTTAAGCTTGTTTATAATCTCATCCAATGGAGCTGTGCTAAGGGTCTCTTCCAGAGACTCAAACCAGAATGCCGCCGCAGCCGTGACAGGCACAATGCATGCAAGGGGTTGTAATATAAAACCTTGCTGAACAAACATTTTCTTAAGGTAACCCTCTAACTTTTTATCCATTGGATCTGAAAAAGCACAGCTATCCTCCACCGGGATAGTGGTGCGCTTAGCCAGAGTAGAAACTGCTCCCTCCACCTTAGGGACCGTCTGCCATAAGTCCCGTGTGGTGGCGTCTATTGGAAACATTTTTCTAAATATAGGAGGGGGTGAAAAAGGCACACCGGGTCTATCCCACTCCTTGTTAACAATTTCTGTAAGCCTTTTAGGTATAGGAAAAAACGTCAGTACACGCCGGTACCGCAAAATATTTATCCAGCCTACATACTTTCTCTGGAATTGCAACCGTGTTACAATCATTCAGAGCCGCTAATACCTCCCCTAGTAATACACGGAGGTTCTCAAGCTTAAATTTAAAATTTGAAATGTCTGAGTCCAGTTTACTTGGATCAGATCCGTCACCCACAGAATGAAGCTCTCCGTCCTCATGTTCTGCAAATTGTGACGCAGTATCAGACATGGCTCTATTATTATCAGCGCACTCTGTTCTTACCCCAGAGTGATCGCGTTTACCCCTAAATTCTGGCAATTTAGATAGTACTTCAGTCATAACATTAGCCATGTCTTGCAAAGTGATTTGTATGGGCCGCCCTGATGTACTTGGCGCCACAATATCACGCACCTCCTGAGCGGGAGGCGAAGGTACTGACACGTGAGGAGAGTTAGTCGGCATAACTTCCCCCTCGTTGTCTGGTGATAATTTCTTTACATTTACAGATTGGCTTTTATTTAAAGTAGCATCAATGCAATTAGTACACAAATTTCTATTGGGCTCCACATTGGCCTTTAAACATACTGAACAAAGAGATTCATCTGTGTCAGACATGTTTAAACAGACTAGCAATGAGACTAGCAATGAGACTAGCAAGCTTGGAAATACTTTTCTAAATAAATTTACAAGCAATATAAAAAACGCTACTGTGCCTTTAAGAAGCACAAAAAGCTGTCACAGTTGAAATAACAATGAACCAAAATAGTTATAGCAACCAATTTTTCACAGTAAATGTAATAAGTTAGCAAAGGATTGCACCCACCAGCAAATGGATGATTAACCCCTTAATACCCAAAAAACGGATAACAATTTAATAATTAACATTTTTATCACAGTCAAAACACACTGTCACAGGTCTGCTGTGAGTGATTACCTCCCTCAAAACTAGTTTTGGAGACCCCTGAGCTCTGTAGAGACGTCCTGGATCATGGAGGAAGAAATAGGAAGACTGTGACTAAATTTTTACTGCGCAATAAAGCGCTAAAATAGGCCCCTCCCACTCATATTACAACAGTGGGGAAGCTCAGTAAACTGTTTTTATTCAGAAACAAACGACAGCCATGTGGTAAAAACATGCCCATAAAGTTTTATCACCAAGTACCTCAGAAAAAACGATTAATATGCCAGTAAACGTTTTAAAAATGAAAATTATGAAATGTTATTAATAAGCCTGCTGCTAGTCGCTATCACTGCAGTGCAGGCTCAAATATTACTTTAATATAGACAGTATTTTCTTAGTGAAATTCCATTCCCCAGAAATACCTCAGAGTATACATACATACATATCAGCCTGATACCAGTCGCTACTACTGCATTTAAGGCTGCACTTACATTACATCGGTATTAGCAGTATTTTCTCAGTCAATTCCATTCCTTAGAAAATAATATACTGCACATACCTCCTTGCAGATGGGCCCTGCCTGCTATCCCCTGTTCTGAAGTTACCTCACTCCTCAGAATGGCCGAGAACAGCAAGTGGATCTTAGTTACGACCGCTAAGATAATAGACAAACTCAGGTAGATTCTTCTTCTAATGCTGCCTGAGAAGAAACAACACACTCCGGTGCCGTTTAAAATAACAAACTTTTGATTGAAGAAATAAAAACTAAGTTTAACACACCACAGTCCTCTCACACGTCCTATCTATTAGTTAGGTGCAAGAGAATGACTGGGTATGACGTAGAGGGGAGGGGCTATATAGCAGCTCTGCTTGGGTGATCCTCTTGCACTTCCTGTTAGGGAGGAGATATAATCCCATAAGTAATGGATGACCCGTGGACTGACTACAATTAACAGGAGAAATATATAATCTGTCTTAAAATGACAGGGCGGGCCGTGGACTCGTCTTACCATAGAAGAAATCAATTTATCAGGTAAGCATAAATTTAGTTTTCTTCTATAAAGGTAAGACGAGTCCACGGATTCATCCTTTACTTGTGGGATACAATACCAAAGCTACAGGACACGGATGAACAGGAGGGACAAAACAGATGGTTAAACAGAAGGCACCACTGCTTGAAGAACTTTTCTCCCAAAAATAGCCTCCGAAGAAGCAAAGGTATCAAATTTGTAAAATTTGGAAAAGGTATGAAGCGAAGACCAAGTCACAGCCTTACAAATCTGTTCAACAGAAGCATAATTTTTAAAAGCCCATGTGGAAGCCACAACTTTAGTAAAGTGAGCTGTAATTCTTTCAGAAGGCTGCTGTCCAGCAGTCTCGTATGCCAAACGGATGATGCTTTTCAGCCAAAAGGCAAGAAAGGTAGCCGTAGCTTTTTGACCTCTACGTTTTCCAGAATAAACAACAAACAAAGGAGATGTTTGACGAAATCTTTGGTCGCTTGCAAGTAAAACTTTAAAGCACGAACCACGTCCAAGTTTTGCAAAAGACGCTCCTTCTTAGAGGAAGGATTAGGACACAGAGAAGGAACAACAATTTCCTGCTTAATATTCTTATTAGTATCACCTTATCAGCATGGAAAACAAGATAAGGCGAGTCGCATTGCAATGCAGATAGTTCAGAAACTCATCGAGCCGAAGAGATAGCAACTAAAAACAGAACTTTCTAAGATAGAAGCTTAATATCTATGGAATGGAATGCATAGGTTCAAACGGAACCCCTTGAAGAACCTTAAGAACTAAATTCAAACTCCATGGCGGAGCAACAGGTTGAAACACAGGCTTGATGCTAACTAAAGCCTGACAGAACGACTGAACGTCTGGAACATCTGCCAGACGCTTGTGCAGTAGCATTGATAAAGCAGATATCTGTCCCTTTAAGGAACTAGCTGATAGCCCCTTCTCCAATCCTTCTTGGAGAAAGGACACAATCCTAGGAATCCTGATCTTACTCCATGAGTAGCCTTTGGATTCGCACCAATAAAGATATTTACGTCATATCTTATGATAAATTTTCCTGGCGACAGCCTTTCGAGCCTGAATCAAGGTATCTATGACCGACTCAGAGAACCACCGCTTGGATAAAATCAAGCGTTAAATCTCCAAGCAGTCAGTCGCAGAGAAACTAGATTTGGATGCTGGAACGGACCTTGAATCAGAAGGTCCTGTCTCAGTGGCAGAGACCATGGTGGAAGAGATGACATGTCCACCAGGTCTGCATACCAAGTCCTGCGTGGCCACGCAGGTGCTATAAAAATCACCGAAGCTCTCTCCTGTTTGATTCTGGCAATCAAACGAAGGAGGAGGAGAGGAAATGGTGGAAACAAATAAGCCAGGTTGAACGACCAGGGTACTGCTAGAGCATCTATCAGTACTGCCTGAGGATCCCTTGACCTGGACCTGTATCGAGGAAGTTTAGCATTCTGACGAGACGCCATCAGATCCAATTCTGGTGTGCCCCATTGCTGAATCAATTGAGCAAACACCTCCGGATGGAGTTCCCACTCCCCCGGATGAAAAGTCTGACAACTTAGAAAATCCGCTTCCCAGTTCTCCACTCCTGGGATATAGATTGCTGATAGATGGCAAGAGTGAGTCTCTGCCCATTTAATTATTTTGGTAACCTCTATCATCGCTAGAGAACTCTTTGTTCCCCCCTGATGATTGATATATGCTACAGTCGTGATATTGTCCGACAGGAATCTTATGAATCTGGCCGACGCCAGCTGAGGTCATGCCTGAAGCGCATTGAATATCGCTCTCAGTTCTATAATATTTATCTGGAGGAGAGCCTCCTCCTGAGTCTACAATCCCTGTGCTTTCAGGGAATTCCAGACTGCCCCCAAGCCCAATAGGCTGGCGTCCGTCGTCACTATGACCCACGCTGGCCTGCGGAAACACATTCCCTTGGACAGATGATCCTGTGACAACCACCAAAGGAGAGAGTCTCTGGTCTCTTGGTACAGATGTATCTGAGGAGATAAATCTGCATAATCCCCATTCCACTGTTTGAGCATGCAAAGTTGCAGTGGTCTGAGATGCAAGCGAGCAAACGGAACTATGTCCATTGCCGCTACCATTAAGCCGATTACCTCCATACACTGAGCCACTGACGGGCGAGGAATGGAATGAAGCGCTCGGCAGATGGATAAAATTGATTTGATCAGAGTTCCCAGGAAAGGAATTCTTGTGAGAGGGATAAGTGAACTCTTTTGTACGTTCACCTTCCACCCGTGAGATCTTAGAAAAGCCACCACGATGTCCGTGTGAGACTTGGCTAGTTGGAAAGTTGATGCCTCGATTAAGATATCGTCCAGATAAGGTGCCACAGCTATGCCCCGCGGTCTTAGAACCACCAGAAGGGACCCTAGCACCTTTGTGAAAATTCTGGGAGCTGTGGCCAACCCGAAGGGAAGAGCCACAAACTGGTAATGCTTGTCCAGAAAGGCGAACCTGAGAAACTGGTGATGATCTTTATGGATAGGAATGTGTAGATACGCATCCTTTAAGTCCACGGCGGTCATATATTGACCCTCCTGGATCATTGGCAAAATAGTCCGAAAGGTCTCCATCTTGAAGGATGGGACCCTGAGGAATCTGTTTAGGATCTTGAGATCCAAAATTGGTCTGAAGGTTCCCTCTTTTTTGGGAACCACAAACAGATTGGAGTAGAACCCTTGCCCCTGTTCTGTTTTTGGAACTGGGCAGATCACTCCCATGGTATATAGGTCTTCTACACAGCGTAAGAACGCCTCTTTTTTTGTCTGGTTTACAGACAATTGAGAAAGATGGAATCTCCCCCTTGGGGGAGAATCTTTGAAATCCAGAAGATACCCCCCGGTTACTATTTCTAAAGCCCAGGAGTCCTGAACGTCTCTTGCCCAAGCCTGAGCGAAGAGAGAAAGTCTGCCCCCTACTAGATCCGGTCCCGGATCGGGGGCTACCCCTTCATGCTGTCTTGGTGGCAGCAGCGGGCTTCTTGGCCTGTTTACCCTTGTTCCAAGTCTGGTTCGGTCTCCATACTGACTTGGACTGAGCAAAATTCCCTCTTGCTTTGCGGCAGGGGAAGAGGTAGAGGGACCACCTTTGAAGTTCCGAAAGGAACGAAAATTATTTTGTTTGGTCCTCATCTTATTCGTCTTATCCTGAGGAAGGGCATGGCCTTTCCCTCCAGTGATGTCTGAAATGATCTCTTTCAGTTCAGGCCCGAAAAGGGTCTTACCCTTGAAAGGGATGGCTAAAAGCTTAGCCTTTGATGACACATCAGCAGACCAGGACTTGAGTCATAACGCTCTAAAATGGCAAAACCTGAATTCTTCGCCGCTAATTTAGCCCATTGAAAAGCGGCATCTGTAATGAAAGAATTAGCTAGCTTGAGAGCCCAAATTCTATCCAGAATATCATCTAATGGGGTCTCAACCTGAAGAGCCTCTTCCAGAGCCTCGAACCAAAAGGACGCTGCAGTAGTTACAGGAACAATGCACGCTATAGGTTGGAGAAGAAAACCTTGGTGAACAAATATTTTCTTCAGAAGACCCTCAAATTTTTTATCCATAGGATCCTTGAAAGCACAACTGTCCTCGATAGGTATAGTTGTACGCTTAGCCAGGGTAGAAATAGCTCCCTCCACCTTAGGGACTGTCTGCCACGAGTCCCGCACGGCGTCAGATATGGGAAACATTTTCTTAAAAGTAGGAGGGGGAGCGAACGGAATACCTGGTCTATCCCACTCCTTAGTAACAATTTCCGAAATCCTCTTAGGGACCGGAAAAACATCAGTGTAGGCAGGAACCTCTAGGAATCTGTCCATTTTACACAATTTCTTACTACAATAGGGTCACAATCATCCAGAGTCGCTAAAACCTCCCTGAGCAATAAGCGGAGGTGTTCTAATTTAAATTTAAAAGCCGTCATATCTGAATCTGTCTGAGGGAACATATTTCCTGAATCAGAAATCTCTCCCTCAGCCAGCAAATCCCTCATTTCAGAACATTGTGAGGGTACATTGGATATGGCTAATAAAGCGTCAGAGGGCTCAGCGTTTGTTCTCACACCAGACCTACTGCACTTCCCCTGCAACCCAGGCAGATTAGATAAAACCTCTGTGAGGGTAGTATTCATAACTGCGGCCATATCTTGCAGGGTGAAAGAATTAGACGCACTAGAAGTACTTGGCGTCGCTTGTGCGGGCGTTAATGCTTGTGACACTTGGGGAGAATTAGATGGCAAAACCTGATTCTCTTCTGACTGAGAATCATCCTGCGACATACTTTTAGTAGCTAAAATATGTTCTTTACAATTTATTGACCTTTCAGTGCATGAGGGACACATTCTAAGTGGAGGTTCCACAATGGCTTCTAAACATATTGAACATTGACTTTCCTCAATGTCAGACATGTTGAACAGGCTAGTAATGACTACAAACAAGCATGAAAACACTTTATTTAGAGAAAAAAATAACAATCTTAAAAAACGGTACTGCGCCTTTAAGAGAAAAAAAAGCACACACGTTCTGCAAAACAGCCTAAACATGCACCAAATTTTTAAAAATTTTGCATGTAGACACAATATAGGTAGTTCAGATTGCACAACAAAAAGTTTTAACAATTAACCCCTTAATTTGCAAACTGGATCGAAAATAGGCCCAGATCCGGAAAAAAAAACCCTCTCAGCACCTTGCCACAGCCCTGCTGTGGCCCTACCTGCCCTCAGGGATCAAAAATGTGGGGTAAAAGCTTTGATTTGGCCCAAAACATACACCAGGGCCCTCAGGAGTTAGAGCTTGCTGCCTGAAAATAGGCCCCGCCCATCTCACTCGATGTCTCCATAGCCTTACAGAACCGCACCAGAGTGGTTATAACTAGCCATGTGGGTTCTGAGACCCAAAAGTTAAGCCATGTGTGTCCTTAATAAAGCTGCCCAAAACGTTATTGCCCACAAAAACGTTAAAGCACTCCCAAGTCAAAAAACGTTTGCTCCCAAACATTTGCAATTCAGTGTCAACCATATTTGTAATTGGCCCCATATGCAAGCTAAGTAATGCCCTTCTTTTAGCTCTAGGATTACTGCTTACCCTTACCCTCCTGGGTATAATGTCAGCCTTTTTGAAATACACAGTCTCTCCAGAAAAATATGACTGAACATACCTCATTGCTGCATAGCATGAAACCGTTCCTCACACTGAAGTTTCCTGTACTCCTCAGCCTCTGTGGGAACAGCAATGGATCTTAGTTACAAATGCTAAGATCATCATCCTCCAGGCAGCAGTCTTCATCCATCTGCTGCCTGAGAGTAAATAGTACACACCGGTACCATTTAAAATAAACTCTTGCTTGAAGAAATTAAAAATTAATATTTTATCACCTCTTTCACTTTACCCTTCCTAGTACTTAGAGTAGGCAAAGAGAATGACTGGGGGGGTGGGGCTAAGGGAGGAGCTATATAGACAGCTCTGCTGTAGTGATCTTTGCCACTTCCTGTTAGCAGGAGGATAATATCCCACAAGTAAAGGATGAATCCGTGGACTCGTCTTACCTTTATAGAAGAAACCTAATTTCCTAACAAGCAGACACCAAGCAAGTTAAAGGGATAGGGAAGTCAAAATTAAACATGCATGATTCAGATAGAGCATGTCATTTTAAGACACTTATAAATTCCCTTCTATTTTCAAATGTGTTTTGTTCTCTTGGTATCCCTTGTTGAAAACGAATACGCACATATCCTACACTAGTGGGAGCTAGCTGCTAATTGGTACCTGCACACATTTGTCTCTTGTGATTGGCTATCTTGAAAAGTTCAGGTAGCTGCCAGTAATGGAAGTAGTTCCTTCAGCAAATGATAGCAAGCGAAGGAAGCAATATGATAACAGAAATATATTGGAAAGTGGTTTAAAATTGTGTGTTCTTCCGAATCATGAAAGTAACAGTAATTTCTGACACAGACCATCATGTGACATCTAAATGTTCCATTTCCTTCTTCTAATGAGAGGTCACCAGTGATCAGGTGTATTTTTGGCAGATGGAGAAGCACATAATCCTGGAACACTTACTACTATAAACTTGTGTCCATTGCAATAAAGGGACATCACAGTCAAAATGAATTAAACTTGTGTGATTTAGATAAAGCACATCATTTAGGGCACTTAAATTCACTTCTATTTTCAAATTGATTTTGTTCTTTTCATATCCTTTGGTAAAACATTTGACAATATCCCTAACAGTAACAACAATGCATTATTGAAAGCTAGCTGGTAATTGGTGGCTACACACATTTGTCTTGTCTTTGGCGCACCAGATGTTTTTGTAGATCTTAATTAAAAGGGAACAAATAATGCAGTAAGAAAATGTACTAATGTATTAGAGGTATTCCTCTATTGCTTACATATTATAGTGCTTAACACCAGCAGAATGGTTAGGCATACAGAAAAAAACAAAAATGTATGCTTTCCTGATCAATTATTTTATTTTGGAATAATGATGGTCCACCGTCCTCCCTAACATATCTGATATATTTCCCACTACTAGGAAGAATTAAAGGGATACTAAACCCAAATACATTTTTTTTTCATGATTTAGATAGAGCATGCAATTTTAAGCAACTTTCTAATTTACTCCTACTATCCAATTTTCTTTGTTCTCTTGCTATCTTTATTTGAAAAGCAAGAATGTAAGCTTAGGAGCCGGCCCATTTTTTGTTCAGCACCTGGGTTGCGCTTGTGGATTGGTCGCTAAATGTGCCCACCAATCAGCAAGTGCTATCCAGGGTACTGAACCAAAAATAGGCCGACAGCAAGAAAAAGAAAAATTTATAAAATTAGTAAAAATAGAAAGTTGCTTAAAAATTGCATGCTCTATCTGAATCATGAAAGAAAAAATTTGGGTTTAGTGTCCCTTTAAGAATCCATACAAAAGGTTTAAAATCCCTCCCATCTCTCTCTTAGTTTAACGTATAGCCGAGTAGAGAATAGGAAACATTAGGTAGGAAAGACAAAGCAGGGTAGAGGTGTCATTAGAACTGTCGCAAAAAAAATTGTAACAGGCAGGGCCTGTGGACCATCATCATCAATTTATCAGGTAAGCATACATTTTGTTTTCTTTCGTTAAATGATGGCCCACAGTTCTCAATAACATATGTTATTAATATCCAAGTAGATGGTCTATTTTACGGAAAGGGTTGGACAATTTTTCTGGCAGTTTTTATTTAGTAGACACTGTGCCCTGAAGGACTTTCCCGCCAAAAGCTGCTTGTGAAAAGCAAAACCCTCAAAGCGATAAGATCTGAAAAAAAGTACACAGAGAAGACCATGTTGCAGCTTTGCAAATCTGCTACAAAGATGCATATTTTTTTTAAAACAAAAATCACAATGTTGCAACTGCTCTGGCTTAGGGGGCGACTTTTTCACCTTCAAGTAAACCTTGTGAATAACTTTTTTTAAGCCAAAAGGCCAATGCTACCTTAGTAGATTTCTGCCCCTTACGAGTCCCAGAATAGTGGGAAAAAAATTAATTTAAAAAAAAAGTTAAAAAAAAAATGGTTTACTATGTATAAAATATTATTATTAATTTGTATTGCACCGCAAAATTACATATTCACATGTGTATATTTCATGTACTTATATGCCAGAAAGGAAGCCAAACAAAAGGTGCTTCTTTACTTAAGATATGTTAATGGCCAGTTGGTCTCACAATCCTTTAATAATTGTATGGCCAGCTGTTAGACAGCAAGGTGCCAGGAACTCCCTACCACCAAAGGGACATCCTGAGATGGCTGGAGGAGGGACTGGCCTAACTAGTTATGTTAATATATACATTTGGAACTAGTTGTGTATAGACTGCTGAAAGAAGAAGTAGAAAGTTTTGGGGCCTACCATGACTGGAGAGAGGCTGCAGTTTTGGACAGTGCAGTGTGTCATTTTGGGGCCCAGCAGAGCCTGAGTGAACCTTGGACCAGAGACCAGTCCTGGAGCAGTCCCTAAAGATCAGAGATCCACAAGTAGGAAGTCTGGGAACACTGGCCCATAAGCGAGTGAGACCCCAAGATTAAAAAATTTCTGCTTACCTGATAAATGCATTATTTTCCGAATATGGAGAGTCCACAACGTCATCAATTACTAGTGGGAATATCACTCCTGGCCAGCAGGAGGAGGCAAAGAGCACCATAGCAAAGCTGTTAAGTGTCACTCCCCTACCCATAATCCCCAGTCATTCGACCAAAGGGAAATGGAAAAGAAATAACACAAAGGTGTAGAGGTGCCTGAGGAGTAGACAAAAATAACTGTCTTAAAATAAGGGTGGGGTCGTGGACTCTCCCATATCCGGAAAGAAATTTATCAGGTAAGCATACATTTTGTTTTCTTTCCTAAGATATGGAGAGTCCACGACGTCATCAATTACTAGTGGGAACCAATACCCAAGCTAGAGGACATAGATAACTAGGGAGGGAGAACAAGACAGGCAGACCTAAACAGAAGGCACCACTACTTGAAGAACCTTTCTCCCAAAAGAAGCCTCAGCCGAGACAAAAATAATCAAATTTGGAAGAAGTATGCAGAGAGAACCAAGTTGCAGCCTTGCAAATCTGTTCCACAGAAGCTTCATTTTTGAAAGCCTAAGAAGAGGAGAAAGCCCTTGTGGAATGAGTCGAATAATACTTCTCAACCAGAGAGAAAGAGAAGTAGCAGTAGCTTTCTGACCTTTACATTTACCAGAGAAACAAACAAAGCAGAGGACTGGCGAAAATCCTAAGTCACCTGTAGGTAGATTTTTAGAGAATACACAACATCCAAGTTGTGCAACAAATGTTCCTTATGAGAAGGAACAACAATTTCCTGATTAATATTTCTATCCGAAACCACTTTAGGAAGAAACCCCAATTTAGTACGAAGAACCGTCTTATCAGCATGAAAGATAAGGTAAGGCAAATTACACTGCAAAGTCGAGCGTTCCGAGACTCTCCGAGCAGAAGAGATAGCAATAAGAAACAAAACCTTCCAAGATAACATAATACCTTTGAAATGAACTGGCTCAAACGGAGCCTGCTGCAAATCTTTAAAGGGACACTGAACCCAATTTTTTTCTTTTGTGATTCAGATAGAGCATGCAATTTTAAGCAACTTTCTAATTTACTCCTATTATCAATTTTTCTTTGTTCTCTTGCTATCTTTATTGGAAAAAGAAAGTCCAGAACCTTGGACAGCACTTGTTTATTGGTGGATGAATGTATCCACCAATCAGCAAGAACAACCCAGGTTGTTCACCAAAATGGGCCAGCATCTAAACTTACATTCTTGCTTTTCAAATAAATAAACCAAGAGAATGAAGAACATTTGCTAATAGGAGTAAATTAGAAAGTTGCTTAAAATTGCATGCTCTATCTGAATCACAAAAGAAAAAAATTGGGTACAGTGTCCCTTTAAGAACAAGGTTAAGGCTCCAAGGGGGAGCAACAGACTTAAACACAGGCCTGATTCTGACCAGGGTCTAACAGTTTGAACATCTGGCACATCTACCAGACGCCGGTGTAACAAAATAGATAATGCAGAAATCTGACCTTTCAGAGAACTGACTAACAAACCCTTCTCCAGACCTTCCTGGAGAAAAGACAAAGAGGCAACCTCCAAGGTGGAAGAGATGACATCTTCACTAGGTCTGCATACCAGATCCTGCGAAGTCATGCAGGAGCTATTAGAACTACCAATGCTCTCTCCTATTTGATACGAGAAATGACTCGTGGAAGGAGAGCAAACGGAGGAAACCGATATGCCAGACTGAAATCCCAAGGAACTGCCAGAGCATCTATCAGGACGGCCTGCGGATCTCTTGACCTTGAACCGTACTTTGGAAGCATGGCATTCTCCTGAGACGTGATCAGATCTAACTCAGGCACCCCCATTTGAGGGTAAACCTGGAGAGCACCTCTGGATAGAGAGCCCACTCCCCAGGATGAAATGTCTGTCTGCTCAGGAAGTCCGCTTCCCAGTTGTCCACACCTGGAATGTGGATGGCAGATAGACAGCAATTGTGAGCTTCCGCCCACTGAACAATCCGAGCCACCTCCTTCATGGCTAAGGAACTTCGAGTTCCTCCCTGGTGGTTGATGTAAGCCACTGAGGTGATATTGTCCGACTGGAACCTGATAAATTGAGTTAAAGACAACCGAGGCCAAGCCATCAGAGCATTGTAAATCACTCTCAACTTCAATATATTTATGGGGAGAGCAGACTCCTCCCGAGTCCAAAATCCCTGCGCTTTTAACGAGTCCTAGACTGCTCCCCAGCCCAGCAGGCTGGCATCCAAGGTCACGATCACACAGGAAGGTCTCCGGAAGCATGTGCCCTTAGACAGATGCTCCTGAGAAAGCCACCACGGGAGAGAGTCTCTTGTCGACTAATCTAGATCTATCCTCTGAGACAGATCCGAATAGTCTCCGTTCCATTGTCTGAGCATGCATAACTGCAGAGCTCTCAAATGGAATCGAGCAAAGGGAATGATGTCCATGGAAGCAACCATCAGACCAATTTCCTGCATACATTGAGCCACTGATGGCCGAACAGTAGACTGCAGAGAGAGGCAAGAGGAAAATAATCTTGGATTTTATGACCTCTGTCAGAAATATTTTCATAGATAGGCAATCTATTATGGTCCCTAAGAAAACCACCCTTGTGGCTGGAACAAGGGAACTCTTTTCCAGATTTACTTTCCATCCGTGGGAACGTAGAAAAGACAACAAGAACTCTGTATGAGAGTTTGCTTGTTGGAAAGATATCACCTGAACCAATATGTCATCCAGGTAAGGCTCCACTGCAATTCCCCGAGACCTGATCACTGCCAAGAGAGCTCCCAGAACCTTTGAGAAAATTCAGGGAGCTGTGGCAAGGCCAAACGGAAGAGCAACAAACTGAAAGTGTTTCTCTAGAAAGGCGAATCTCAGGAACTTGTGATGATCCCTGTGGATGGTAACATGAAGATACGCATCCTTCAGATCTATGGTCATCATTAACTGACCCTCTTGGACCAAAGGAAGAATGGAACAAATGGTTTCCATTTTGAAGGATGGTACCCTGAGAAACTTGTTGAGACACTTCAGATCTAAAATGGGTTGAAAAGTTCCCTTTTTTTTGGGAACCACAAACAGATTTGAGTAAAAAGCTAGACCCTGTTCCTCTGTCGGAACTGGAATTATCACTCCCAAAGAGGAAAGATCCTGAACACATTTCAAGAATCCCTCTTTTTTTATCTGGTCTGCATATCATCTTGAGAGGAGGAACCTGCCCCTGGGAGGAAAAGATTTGAATTCTATTTTGTAACCCTGAGATACTTTGTCCACAGCCCAAGGACCTGGGACATCTCGTACCCAAGCTTGATAAAACAGAGAAAGTCTGCCCCCCACTTGATCCGATCCCGGATCATGGGCAAATCCTTCATGCTGATTTAGACGCAGCTGCGGGTTTCTTAGATTGTTTCCCCTTAGTCCAAGACGGATTGGGTTTTCAAAGACGACTTGTACCGTTCCTGCTTGGAAGAGAAAGAGGAAGGCTTTCCTTTAAAGTTACTAAAGGAACGAAAATTACTCTGACGTTCTTTAGGTCTATTCTTCTTGTCTTGTGGTAGAAAAGACCCTTTTCCACCAGTGACATCAGAAATTATTTCTGCCAGACCAGGTCCAAACAAGGTCTTACCTTTGTAAGGAAGCGCTAGAAGTTTTGACTTGGAAGTAACATCAGCTGACCAAGATTTCAGCCATAACGACCTGCAAGCTAGCACAGCAAAGCCAGATATCTTGGCTCCTAGCTTAATAACTTGCATGGTAGCATCAGAAATAAAATAATTAGCTAGCCTGAGAGCCCTAATTCTGTCTTGGATCTCCTCCAGAGGAGCCCCTTCCTGAAGCAAATCCGACAAAGAGTTGAACCAATAAGAGGCCGCACTTGTCACAGTGGCAATGCAAACTGCAGGTTGCCATTGGAGACCTTGATGAACATACATCTTCAAATAAGCCTCCAGCTTTTTGTCCATTGGATCCTTAAAAGAGCAGCTATCCTCTATAGGAATAAAAGTTCTCTTAGCTAGGGTAGAAATGGCCCCTTCCACTTTAGGTACCAAGCGCCAAGAATCTTTAATGGAGTCAGCGACCGGAAACATTTTTTTAAAGACAGGAGATGGGGAAAAAGGAATCCCTGGTTTCTCCCATTCCGTTGCACGGTCCAGAGCGGGCAAACACTTCCACAGAGAAAGTAACATCAAAGTATTTATTAAGTTTACTAGATTTCTTAGGGTTGAGAACAACAGGAGTATCGGAGTCATCCAGAGTAGCAAAAACCTCCTTTAACAATACACGAAGATGTTCAAGCTTAAATCTGAAGGATACAACTTCAGCATCAGATGAAGGAATTATACTGTCTGAATCTGGAGTTTTCACCCTCAGAGGCTACAGACGTATACTCCTCATCAGACTTATGAGAGAGGGCGACCTGAGTAGCAGAGGTTGGAACAGAAACCTTAATATCTGAGTCTCAAATTTTCCTCTTGCGTTTTGCCTTTAGCATAGGAATGCCAGATAAAGTCGCAGATACCGCCGAAGATATCTGAGCAGCAATTTCTGCAGGCAAATAAACTCCTCCGGGAAACTGAGAGGAACCACAGGGCACAGTATTTGACACCACTAAGGCTTGGGACGTTTGAGGAAAAAGCTGTGGCATTGCCTGAACAGCATCATCCTGAGAGACCATTGGCTCAGAAACAAAAGTGTATCTTTATTTTTTAAAGTCCTATCTATACATGAGGAACAAAATTGCAAAGACATATCAAAAAAAATCTTTATTGAGGTACTGTCGCTTAAAATAAACAAGGCGATATAGACTTTTGACAAAAAAGCATACTGCGCCTCACTGCTTGCAGAATTTATCCCCAACCAGATGCAAATACATTTTTTGGGCAGAAAAAAGTTAGAAGTACAAATTTAATTTATAAGTACACCTCTACACCTCAGCCTGTGACTGAGGTGGCTAGCTGCCCCTTCGTATTCCAACGAGCAAAGGATTATCCGGACTCCACTTAATGCAGTTGCTGTAACCACTCCGATAAGTCTCAAGGAGCGGAGCCGGAAGGTCACGTGACCATCAATTTAAGCTGCGATACAAATGTAAAGCATGCGCTTCAGGCCGGAAGAGCTGTATGCAAAAAATGTAAAAGCCTCTTCCTGACAAAATACTGCATCAGAGCCGGAAAAGATCGCAGTCATATGCGATAATCTCAGAAAACTTGCCCACAAACAACTTGCTCACAAACAAACCTTATGTGAACTAAGCATGCATGAGAAAAATAATAAATAAACTCATGAGCCACCGAAATAGGGTTAACTCCTTCCTCTCATAAAGGAGATTAACCCCAGTCTCTGTCTCACATACCAAATGTGCCTGCCCACTGCCTAAAATTAATCTTGTACCCAGGATTCTAGTCCCATAAGAGAATGCAGAGAGTTGTAGCTTAACCCCTTCAGTGCCAGCCTGCCAGCCCCAGAAGACAAAGGCACTTACCTGCACTTCTAGCTGTCCGTCAGGAGGACAGCTCACAAGGCGTGAAAGGACGCCAACTGCTTACAGAGGCCTGTGAAAAAAAGAAAGAACAGAGTAAACCTACTCTGGCTTTCTTTACTAGGGCAGCAATATGTTAGGAAAATGCAGCAAGGCCCACCTTACAAGTTCCTGTTTTAAAGCCACCACTACTCTACTGCAGAGATTGACGTGGACTACAGCTATACCAAAAAATCTGTAGATAAAAGAAATACAATTTTCTTCAGACACCAAAACTTCACCTCCTCCATTGACGAAGGCAAAGAGAATGACTGGGGATTATGGGTAGGGGAGTGACACTTAACAGTTTTGCTGTGGTGCTCTTTGCTTCCTCCTGCTGGCCAGGAGTGATATTCCAACTAGTAATTGATGACGTTGTGGACTCTCCATATCTTAGGAATGAAATATTGGTTTTAGTATAGTGGTACAATTAATTTTTTGCACTTTGTGTATGCTTGTATGTTTTGCTTCTACACAAATTTCTGTACACAATATAACATCTTTTTTATTTATCACTTTTGTGTACGTCTTGATTTTGTCACCTGTTCACTAGCAAATTTCTTACGTTACACACCACCCCTCCACTGGCTTACCAGGCATGTCAGTCCATGTCAATGCAGCAGCAGTATCCAATAGAGAGACCATCCAGTGCAGGTATCTAGTACCTGCCAGATGATTGCAGTAGGAAATACCTGTATCCTTTAAGGGGAGGCTAGGGATGAGTCCCTGCAATGCCTGAGGGTATATATGACTTGAGTCCCATCAGGGAAATACTGTGCACATAAAAAAGGTATTTATATGTCCCTGTATCATACAAATGCTGTGAAGAGTCTTTTCTGTCTTCTTTGAAAATTATACTCCCTAGGGACTCCGGGTCTCACATAGGTCTGAGCTCCCAATTTGTAATCCATTAGCAAGAACCTCTATAGAGAGAGAGAGAGAGAAGAGAGAAGAGAGAAGAGAGGAGAGAGGAGAGAGGAGAGAGGAGAGAGGAGAGAGAGTGTGTGTGTGTGTGTGTGTGTGTGTGTGTGAGAGAGTGAGTGAGTGAGTGAGAGAGAGAGAGAGAGAGTGAGTGAGTGAGTGAGTGAGTGAGAGAGAGAGAGAGAGAGAGAGAGATGGGAAGTGAGAGGGATTTTAAGCTCTGATATGGGTTCTTGTTCTCCTCCTAGTGGCTGAAAATATTTCCCATATGTTATGGAGGAATCTGTGTGGTGAAATGTGTTGTTATTAAAATCCCTTCCCCCCCAGATACACATTTCACTCTGAACTAAAGACACTCCCAATAGCCTTTGACTGGCATTTGATAAACCACTCCCTATTGAATTGGGGTATAAAAAAACTGGAACACCAAAATCTTTTTCTCTTTCTTATCCTGCTCCGGAAAGTACATTAGAGCTCATATCACAGAGGGAATGATATTCCTAAGGGATGATGGGAGAATTTTCCCTGTAAGGTTTTCGCTCCCACTGTGTTCTTCTGTACTAGTATGTACAGACTTGTCCACAGCACTGTATTTCTTAAATTCCTTTATTCTCTGTTAAGTTACAGACATAAAACAGCGACGTTTCGAGTGTTGCCACTCTTACTCAAGAGTGGCAACACTCGAAACGTTGCTGTTTTATGTCTGTAATATAACAGAGAATAAAGGAATTTAAGAAATACAGTGCTGTGGACAAGTCACTCTGTACATACTATTGTGATTGGGGGAGTCTGGCAGAGTCCCTGTCTTCACGTGCACTGTACTCCTTTGGTTGCTGTACTAACAAGTTGTTACATTGTTCTTCTGTACTAGTGGGTATAACTAGAAAACGGGGCAACATAGGAGAAGAAAAAGATGCTCTTTAGAAGAAATAAAGTAATATACAAGACTAATAAACAGCTGGATTCAGACCAAGGGCCAAAAATATGGGCTTTCCCTAACCCCAGTGGGACACTGAAAGAAGCTTTATTTAATGGATTCCTGAGATTTTAATCTCATCACGATTGTATTGTTATATCTTTATATTGCACCTTTCTGTGGTCACAGAGCTAAAGGGACATTAAACTAAAAATTTAATTTCACATAAAATGTTAACATATGCACATCCATTATTTATTTTGCCTGCTTAACTACAATTTTATTCTGAAAACTGTAGTGTTTCCACTCTACCCAGGATGGAGCTCATTCTGTAGAATGTAGAACCCTGACACTCCTATACACTGCATAGTGATTGGTGGATACATGCAGAGGCTCATGTATATCTGTCCCTAATTTGCTACAGCAATGGAAGTAAGATAAACATTTAAGACAGAGCTTGACAAACCCAGGAGCCAGATAGCCACTGGCTCCTAGAATTTTATCCCTGGCTCCTAACTTTTTTGGGTTATTCTCCATATATCTATATACAATTACCACTGTTTGGCTCCTAAAACTATGTCTGGCTCCTAAATATTACTACAGGCTCCTAAATATTAAACAGATTTGTCAACAACTTATTTAAGAGGATTTTTTTCAAGGGTGTGTCCCAATCCTTCAAAATTTTGCATATATTTCTTAAAAAATGGCAGTTTAAAATGTTTTTAAAACATTTATTTTGCAAGATCTTTTTTAATGCAGTGCATCATTTGTGATGTACAAATAAAAACAGAATTTATGTTTACCTGATAAATTTCTTTCTCCAACGGTGTGTCCGGTCCACGGCGTCATCCTTACTTGTGGGATATTCTCTTCCCCAACAGGAAATGGCAAAGAGCCCAGCAAAGCTGGTCACATGATCCCTCCTAGGCTCCGCCTACCCCGGTCATTCGACCGACGTTAAGGAGGAATATTTGCATAGGAGAAACCATATGGTACCGTGGTGACTGTAGTTAAAGAAAATAAAATATCAGACCTGATTAAAAAAACCAGGGCGGGGCCGGGGGCCGGACACACCCGTTGGAGAAAGAAATTTATCAGGTAAACATAAATTCTGTTTTCTCCAACATAGGTGTGTCCGGTCCACGGCGTCATCCTTACTTGTGGGAACCAATACCAAAGCTTTAGGACACGGATGAAGGGAGGGAGCAAATCAGGTCACCTAAATGGAAGGCACCACGGCTTGCAAAACCTTTCTCCCAAAAATAGCCTCAGAAGAAGCAAAAGTATCAAACTTGTAAAATTTGGTAAAAGTGTGCAGTGAAGACCAAGTCGCTGCCCTACATATCTGATCAACAGAAGCCTCGTTCTTGAAGGCCCATGTGGAAGCCACAGCCCTAGTGGAATGAGCTGTGATTCTTTCGGGAGGCTGCCGTCCGGCAGTCTCGTAAGCCAATCTGATGATGCTTTTAATCCAAAAAGAGAGAGAGGTAGAAGTTGCTTTTTGACCTCTCCTTTTACCTGAATAAACAACAAACAAGGAAGATGTTTGTCTAAAATCCTTTGTAGCATCTAAATAGAATTTTAGAGCGCGAACAACATCCAAATTGTGCAACAAACGTTCCTTCTTTGAAACTGGTTTTGGACACAGAGAAGGTACGATAATCTCCTGGTTAATGTTTTTGTTAGAAACAACTTTTGGAAGAAAACCAGGTTTAGTACGTAAAACCACCTTATCTGCATGGAACACCAGATAAGGAGGAGAACACTGCAGAGCAGATAATTCTGAGACTCTTCTAGCAGAAGAAATCGCAACTAAAAACAAAACTTTCCAAGATAATAACTTAATATCAACGGAATGTAAGGGTTCAAACGGAACCCCCTGAAGAACTGAAAGAACTAAATTGAGACTCCAAGGAGGAGTCAAAGGTTTGTAAACAGGCTTGATTCTAACCAGAGCCTGAACAAAGGCTTGAACATCTGGCACAGCTGCCAGCTTTTTGTGAAGTAATACCGACAAGGCAGAAATCTGTCCCTTCAGGGAACTGGCAGATAATCCTTTGTCCAATCCTTCTTGAAGGAAGGATAGAATCCTAGGAATCTTAACCTTGTCCCAAGGGAATCCTTTAGATTCACACCAACAGATATATTTTTTCCAAATTTTGTGGTAAATCTTTCTAGTCACAGGCTTTCTGGCCTGAACAAGAGTATCGATAACAGAATCTGAGAATCCTCGCTTCGATAAAATCAAGCGTTCAATCTCCAAGCAGTCAGCTGGAGTGAAACCAGATTCGGTATGTTCGAACGGACCCTGAACAAGAAGGTCTCGTCTCAAAGGTAGCTTCCAAGGTGGAGCCGATGACATATTCACCAGATCTGCATACCAAGTCCTGCGTGGCCACGCAGGAGCTATCAAGATCACCGACGCCCTCTCCTGCTTGATCCTGGCTATCAGCCTGGGGATGAGAGGAAATGGCGGGAACACATAAGCTAGTTTGAAGGTCCAAGGTGCTACTAGTGCATCCACTAGAGCCGCCTTGGGATCCCTGGATCTGGCCCCGTAGCAAGGAACTTTGAAGTTCTGACGAGAGGCCATCAGATCCATGTCTGGAATGCCCCACAGGTGAGTGACTTGGGCAAAGATTTCCGGATGGAGTTCCCACTCCCCCGGATGCAATGTCTGCCGACTCAGAAAATCCGCTTCCCAATTTTCCACTCCTGGGATGTGGATAGCAGACAGGTGGCAGGAGTGAGACTCCGCCCAAAGAATAATTTTGGTTACTTCTTCCATCGCTAGGGAACTTCTTGTTCCCCCCTGATGGTTGATGTACGCAACAGTCGTCATGTTGTCTGATTGAAACCGTATGAACCTGGTCCTCGCAAGCTGGGGCCAGGCCTGGAGAGCATTGAATATCGCTCTCAGTTCCAGAATATTTATCGGTAGAAGAGATTCTTCCCGAGACCAAAGACCCTGAGCTTTCAGGGATCCCCAGACCGCGCCCCAGCCTATCAGACTGGCGTCGGTCGTGACAATGACCCACTCTGGTCTGTGGAACATCATCCCTTGAGACAGATTGTCCAGGGACAGCCACCAACGGAGTGAGTCTCTGGTCCTCTGATTTACTTGTATCTTCGGAGACAAGTCTGTATAGTCCCCATTCCACTGACTGAGCATGCACAGTTGTAATGGTCTTAGATGAATGCGCGCAAAAAGGAACTATGTCCATCGCCGCCACCATCAAACCGATCACTTCCATGCACTGAGCTATGGAAGGAAGAGGAACGGGAATGAAGTATCCGACAAGAGTCCAGAAGCTTTGTTTTTCTGGCCTCTGTTAGAAAGATCCTCATTTCTAAGGAGTCTATAATTGTTCCCAAGAAGGGAACCCTTGTTGACGGGGATAGAGAACTCTTTTCCACGTTCACTTTTCCAGCCGTGAGATCTGAGAAAGGCCAGGACAATGTCCGTGTGAGCCTTTGCTTGAGGAAGGGGACGACGCTTGAATCAGAATGTCGTCCAGGTAAGGTACTACTGCAATGCCCCTTGGTCTTAGCACCGCTAGAAGGGACCCTAGTACCTTTGTGAAAATCCTTGGAGCAGTGGCTAATCCGAAAGGAAGCGCCACGAACTGGTAATGTTTGTCCAGGAATGCAAACCTTAGGAACCGATGATGTTCCTTGTGGATAGGAATATGTAGATACGCATCCTTTAAATCCACCGTGGTCATGAATTGACCTTCCTGGATGGAAGGAAGGATAGTTCGAATGGTTTCCATCTTGAACGATGGGACCTTGAGAAATTTGTTTAAGATCTTGAGATCTAGGATTGGTCTGAACGTTCCCTCTTTTTTGGGAACTATGAACAGATTGGAGTAGAACCCCATCCCTTGTTCTCTTAATGGAACAGGATGAATCACTCCCATTTTTAACAGGTCTTCTACACAATGTAAGAACGCCTGTCTTTTTATGTGGTCTGAAGACAACTGCGACCTGTGGAACCTCCCCCTTGGGGGAAGTCCCTTGAATTCCAGAAGATAACCCTGGGAGACTATTTCTAGCGCCCAAGGATCCAGAACATCTCTTGCCCAAGCCTGAGCGAAGAGAGAGAGTCTGCCCCCCACCAGATCCGGTCCCGGATCGGGGGCCAATATTTCATGCTGTCTTGGTAGCAGTGGCAGGTTTCTTGGCCTGCTTTCCCTTGTTCCAGCCTTGCATTGGTCTCCAAGCTGGCTTGGCCTGAGAAGTATTACCCTCTTGCTTAGAGGACGTAGCACCTTGGGCTGGTCCGTTTTTACGAAAGGGGACGAAAATTAGGTCTATTTTTTGCCTTGAAAGGCCGATCCTGAGGAAGGGCGTGGCCCTTACCCCCAGTGATATCAGAGATAATCTCTTTCAAGTCAGGACCAAACAACGTTTTTCCCCTTGAAAGGAATGTTTAGTAGCTTGTTCTTGGAAGACGCATCAGCCGACCAAGATTTCAACCAAAGCGCTCTGCGCGCCACAATAGCAAACCCAGAGTTCTTAGCCGCTAACTTAGCCAATTGCAAAGAGGCGTCTAGAGTGAAAGAATTAGCCAATTTGAGAGCATTGATTCTGTCCATAATCTCCTCATAAGGAGGAGAGTCACTATCGAGCACCTTAAGCAGTTCATCAAACCAGAAATATGCGGCAGTAGTGACAGGGACAATGCATGAAATGGGTTGTAGAAGGTAACCCTGCTGAACAAACATCTTTTTAAGCAAACCTTCTAATTTTTTATCCATAGGATCTTTGAAAGCACAACTATCCTCTATTGGAATAGTGGTGCGTTTGTTTAAAGTAGAAACCGCTCCCTCGACCTTGGGGACTGACTGCCATAAGTCCTTTCTGGGGTCGACCATAGGAAACAATTTTTTAAATATGGGGGGAGGGACGAAAGGAATACCGGGCCTTTCCCATTCTTTATTAACAATGTCCGCCACCCGCTTGGGTATAGGAAAAGCTTCTGGGAGCCCCGGCACCTCTAGGAACTTGTCCATTTTACATAGTTTCTCTGGGATGACTAAATTTTCACAATCATCCAGAGTGGATAATACCTCCTTAAGCAAAATGCGGAGATGTTCCAATTTAAATTTAAATGTAATCACATCAGATTCAGCCTGCTGAGAAATGTTCCCTAAATCAGTAATTTCTCCCTCAGACAAAACCTCCCTGGCCCCCTCAGATTGGGTTAGGGGCCCTTCAGAGATATTAATATCAGCGTCGTCATGCTCTTCAGTAACTAAAACAGAGCAGCCACGCTTACGCTGACAAGGGGTTCATTTTGGCTAAAATGTTTTTGACAGAATTATCCATTACAGCCGTTAATTGTTGCATAGTAAGGAGTATTGGCGCGCTAGATGTACTAGGGGCCTCCTGAGTGGGCAAGACTCGTGTAGACGAAGGAGGGAATGATGCAGTACCATGCTTACTCCCCTCACTTGAGGAATCATCTTGGGCAATCATTGTCATTATCACATAAATCACATTTATTTAAATGAATAGGAATTCTGGCTTCCCCACATTCAGAACACAGTCCTATCTGGTAGTTCAGACATGTTAAACAGGCATAAACTTGATCAGAAAGTACAAAAAACGTTTTAAAATAAAACCGTTACTGTCACTTTAAATTTTAAACTGAACACACTTTATTACTGCAATTGCGAAAAAACATGAAGGAATTGTTCAAAATTCACCAAATTTTCACCACAGCGTCTTAAAGCCTTGAAAATATTGCACACCAATTTTGGAAGCTTTAACCCTTAAAATAACGGAACCGGAGCCGTTTTAAGCTTTAAACCCCTTTACAGTCCCTGGTATCTGCTTTGCTGAGACCCAACCAAACCCAAAGGGGAATACGATACCAAATGACGCCTTCAGAAGTCTTTTATAAGTATCAGAGCTCCTCTCACATGCGACTGCATGCCATGCCTCTCAAAAAACAAGTGCGCAACACCGGCGCGAAAATGAGACTCTGCCTATGCTTGGGGAAAGCCCCTAAAGAATAAGGTGTCTAAAACAGTGCCTGCCGATATTATTATATCAAAATACCCAGATAAAATGATTCCTCAAGGCTAAATATGTGTTAATAATCAATCGATTTAGCCCAGAAAAAGTCTACAGTTTAAATAAGCCCTTGTGAAGCCCTTATTTACAATCGTAATAAACATGGCTTACCGGATCCCATAGGGAAAATGACAGCTTCCAGCATTACATCGTCTTGTTAGAATGTGTCATACCTCAAGCAGCAAGGGACTGCAAACCTGTGTCCCCCAACTGAAGTTAATTGCTCTCAACAGTCCTGTGTGGAACAGCCATGGATTTTAGTTACGGTTGCTAAAATCATTTTCCTCATACAAACAGAATTCTTCATCTCTTTTCTGTTTCTGAGTAAATAGTACGTACCAGCACTATTTGAAAATAACAAACTCTTGATTGAATAATGAAAAACTACAGTTAAACACTAAAAAACTCTAAGCCATCTCCGTGGAGATGTTGCCTGTACAACGGCAAAGAGAATGACTGGGGTAGGCGGAGCCTAGGAGGGATCATGTGACCCTGCTTTGCTGGGGCTCTTTGCCATTTCCTGTTGGGGAAGAGAATATCCCACAAGTAAGGATGACGCCGTGGACCGGACACACCTATGTTGGAGAAATGTTCCTTTAATATTTTAATTATATTTGTATTCTTGTCTATCAAATATATATTAACTGTTGACATTTACAGACAAAACTGGGATGATTTTAGGATTTATTGATTCAGAGGCATTATAAGCACAGGGTTTGCACAAGCCCATTTCATAATGAGATGCTCCTTAGTACGGTTTAACATTACAAGATTAATGGATGGTACAAAAATCACTGAGAAGCTATCACATTGTATTTATTAAATAGATCCCGTACAAAGAAATATGAAACAATTGCCAAAAAAAAAACCCCAAAACTCACGTTTTCATGCTTCATGTGCTTGAGGAGACGTAGCTCTCTGTATGTGCGCTTGGCATGGATAATGGACTGAAAGGGCCGAGAAAGCTTTTTCACTGCCACTCGCAAACCAGTCTTGGAATCAAAAGATGAACTGCAAATGGGAAAAGAGACAGATTGTTTCACTGATTAAGGGTAAATATAGAGCTTTTTATATAATCTTATACTACTCAAAGAATTGATAAATATGATACTCTCTGTTTTATGCATTTAATTAGATAGAAGTACATGGCTATAACTGGCATGTAAGCTCACAAGCCCAACTGTCCTGCAACCACATTTACACAAGGTTATCTACATCGAAGGGCAAGTTACGGGCAGGATACTCTACCTATTTTTGTTACCCTGTGATCATGACCATAATGTGATAGAACAGCAAAATGTTGATGCTTTAGAAATAATAATGATGTCAAAATAGGTTTGGTAGCACTATATGTTTCACTCATTGCTACCAATTTAACATGTTCCCCTGAAATGCAACTTAAAATGATGGTAAATCCTAGCGTTTCTGAAACGCTAGGATTTGCCATTGGAACAAATATTATTCCTCCTGGGAGACCAAAGTATTACAGTTAGCTGGTGACCGACATCCAGCCTGCAATATTCAGCACTATTTTCGAGTGCGCTACCAAATGTGAGTAATATATGCACTCATTGCACAATATACCATTGGCATCAAAATTGTGCTGCACTATTGGGTTTTCCCTCTGCTTTATGTTTCATACCAAAACATCTGATTTGCCACTGATAACCCTGAGAGACAGCCAGCTGGAGACTGAGAGGCCCAGTCTGCGATATCAGCACTTATATATATAGCGCTAAACTTTTGTGAGTACCCCCCTAAATAGTTTTTAAAAATTGACCATCAGAAAGTCTTTTTCTGCACCATGAGGCGCTCTTTTTTGTTTTTTGTTTTACTTATAAAACCACCCTCCAAGCCCAATACCTTTGGAAGAAGAGTCAACTTGTGAATACAGCAAATACACCTCAAAGTTTTACAAGGACTTTAACACATACATAATATATATATATAATTATATATATAAATATATATATATATATATATATATATATACACACACACACACAGGTAGCCCTCAGTTTACACCGGGGTTAGGTTCAGAAGGAATGGTTGTAAATCGAAACCGTTGTAAATTGAAACCCAGTTTATAATGTAAGTCAATGGGAAGTGAAGGAGTTAGGTTCCAGGCTCCTCTCAAAATTGTCATAAGTAACACCTAATACATTATTTTAAAAGCTTTGAAATGAGGACTTTAAATGCTAAACATCATTATAAACAGTATCAAATAATCACACAACACAGGATATATAATTAAACTAAGTTAAATGAACAAAAACATTTGCTAAACAGCATTATAAACCTAATAAAATACTCACACCACAGACTTCACTTGCATTTTTCTGCAAACAGTTCTTTCTATGCATTCCAATCTGGACTGATTTATAGACAGGAAGATCTTGTTCCTTTGAAATCTGCTTGATAGCTCAGGTCTGGTTAAACTGATTAATTTCAGCTTGCTTGGCTTTGCTGCAACACAAGCGGACAGCTCCACCTACTGGCTATTTTAATAAATGCACTGCTTCTCAATGCTTTTCAATAGCAGTCACATGACTGGAAAAAAAGGAAACCAGACGTGGACTCCTTGCTCAGTGTGCTTAGAGGAATATGGGCTACACCTCACTGACGAGGCCAATGAAGGTTGCAGTGTTCCTTGTTCAGAGAGGAATTGCCTGATATTTCGGCGCTGGACTGACTGTAATAGGCCGGGATCAGACGTATATACAACAGGAAATTTCTTCTCTGTGAAAAGCATTACTGGGCTAAAAGAAAGCTGCACCCAGGTGGAAAAATCGCCATAGAACAGGCTTAACAATAGTAATTGAGCCAGTTGTTCGTTCCTGTGAGTGCACTTTTCTCTGTAGTGTATGTATGTATGTATGTATGTATGTATGTATATATGTATAATATGTATATATGTTGTATATATATATATATATATATATATACACATACATACACACACATATTATATATATATATATATATATATATATATATATACACACACACAGTATATATATATATATATATATATATATATATATATATATATATATATATATACACACACATATATATATATATATATATATTATATATATACACACACACAGTATCTCACAAAAGTGAGTGCACCCCTCACATTTTTGTAAATATTTCATTATAAACTTTTCATGTGACAACACTGAAGAAATGACACTTTGCTACAATGTAAAAAGTAGTATATGAATGCTAACATGTACTGTGCATACTGAAGCAGAGCATGATCCCGTCCCTTCGGAGACTGGGCCACAGGGCAGTATTCCAACATGATAATGACCCTAAACACACCTCCAAGACGACCACTGCCTTGCTAAAGAAGCTGAGGGTAAAGGTGATGACTAGCCAAGCATGTCTCCAGATCTAAACCCTATTGAGCATCTGTGGGGCATCCTCAAATGGGAAGGTGGGGGAGCGCAAGGTCTCTAACATCCACCAGCTCTGTGTTGTCGTCAAGAAGTGGAAGAGGACTCCCGTGCCAACCTGTGAAGCTCTGGTGAACTCCATGCCCAAGAGGGTTAAGGCAGTGCTGGAAAATAATGGGGGCCACACAAAAATATTACACTTTGGGTCCATTATCCGGAGATCCATCTACTTTATGTCTCATATTTGTTAGCCAAATATGTCAACCATTTTCGTTGTTATTTCTGTACAATCAGACAATTGTTATTTCCTACAAGAGTCCTTTAAAACCTTATTAAAAGATGACTTAAATTTTTTTTAAAAAACTGGAAAGTAGTTTAAAAATTGTATGCGCTATCTGAATCATGAAAGAAGAAAAAATTGATTCATGTCCCCTTTAAGGTATCTTGCACAGTGTGACAGAACTGTTGTATATTCACAGATCAGTGATCTTGTACTTTTTGACAAATTGTATCTTCATTTCAGTTTAGCGGTGGCACAATACAGAGCATGACTATTGATCTCTCTTATTCCTTTTCTATAATTGTTATGCAACTTTCAAAGTGTTTTAAAAACTGAAAAAAAGTAAAGCTTTTTCCTCTTTATTGAGTATGGGAAAACCAAGGTGCAAGGTACAGCTGGGAAAAAGTCAGAAACATCACTGATAGTTAATATACTCTACTTTTGTTAAAGGCACACAGAGAAAAGATCTGCAGACCCATGAATAAAAACAAAAGCAAGACGAGTAGTAACCCATTCATATTGTAGTACAAATTATACAAAGGAATCAATAGCAGGATCGGTATTGCATGTGTTGTAGGGGTCTATGTAAACCATTTAGGGCCAGATTATGAGTGGAGCGCAAATTAACGCTTCCGCTCAATCATTAATTGCAATAGAAGTAAGCTTTTTGCACTTGTCTGGCTGCGCTCGCATTATGAGTTTAAGTAAACTGTTTTCACTCCCGCACAAGCTGACAAACGCAAAAAAACAGAAGTTAGAATATCAAGTGCGCGTTCACATATATCCCTATAAAAGTTACTCTCTCGCAAAGCCGATCGCATATTCTCATTCATGCAAACCAGACATGAAAATATGAATATTTCACGTTCCAATGTTCTTCAAATAATAGAATATGTTCTATTTATTCATAAATACATATTTCTACATATATCTGATTGTATTTTGGTAATACCTATATATTATATATACACACACGATAGATATAGATTTCTAGGAATATCTATTTATAAATACATAGAGAACATATTCAGCCTATGTGCAGAACGGTTGGAATGTGAAATATTTACAGCATAACACTTTATTAAAAATGATATTGCATAAATATGCTTTTACGTGTTTTCATCTACTTAACTGAAAAGAGCTCCAATGTACATATATATGTATAATTTATGTGTATACATAAGTATGTGTTTATATTTTGTGTATATACAGTATCTCACAAACGTGAGTACAACCCCTCATATTTTTGTGAATATTTAATTATATCTTTACATTTGACAACACTGAAGAAATGACACTTTGCTACAATGTAAAGTAGTGAGTGTACAGCCTGTAAAACAGTGTAAATTTGCTGTCCCCCTCAAAATAACAACACACAGTCATTAATGTCTAAATCATTGGCAACAAAAGTGAGTAGACCCCTAAGTGGAAAATGTCCAAATTGGCCCAAAGTGTCAATATTTTGTTGTGGCCACCATTATTTCAAAGCACTGCCTTATCCCTCTTTGGCATGGAGTTCACCACAGCTTCACAGGTTACCACTGGAGTCCTCTCCCACTCCTCTATGACGACATCACAGAGCTGGTGGATGTTAGAGACCTTGCGCTCCCCCATCTTCTGTTTGAAGATGCCCCACAGATGCTCAATAGGGTTTAGGTCTGGAGACATGCTTGGCCAGTCCATCACCTTTACCTCGCTTCTTTAGCAAGGCAGTGGTCATCTTGGAGGTGTTTGGGGTCATTATCATGCTAGAATACTGCCCTGCGGCCCAGTCTTCGAAGGTAGGGGATCATGCTCCTGCTTCAGTTTTCACAGTACATGTTAGCATTCATGGTTCCCTCAATAAACTGTAGCTCCACAGTGCCGGCAGCACTCATGCAGGCCAAGACCATGACACTCACACCACCATGCTTGACTGTAGGCAAGACACACTTGTCTTTGTACTCCTCACCTGGTTGCCGCCACACACTCTTGACACCATCTGAACAAAATAAGTTTATCTTGGTCTCATCGGACCACAGGACATGGTTCCAGTAATCCATGTCCTTAGTCTGCTTGTCTTCAGCAAACTGTTTGGGGACTTTTTGTGCATCATCTTTAGAAGAGGTTTCCTTCTGGGACGACAGCCATGCAGATCAATTTTATGCAGTGTGTGGAATATGGACTGAGCATTGACAGGCTGACCCCACACCCCTTCAACCTTTGCAGCAATTCTGACAGCACTCAAATGTTTATTTCTCAAAGACAACCTCTGGATAGGACCGCTGAGCACGTGCTCTCAACTTCTTTGGTCGACCATGGCGAGGCCTTTTTCTGAGTGGAACCTGTCCTGTGAGACCGCTGTTTGGTCTCCCCAACATGCTGCAGCTCAGTTTCAGGGTCTTGGCAATTCTTTTTTGTTTTAGATCCTCAGAGAGTTATTTGCCATGAGGTCCAATGTTGAACTTCCAGTGACCAGTATGAGAGAGTGTGAGAGCGATAACACCAAATTTAACATACCTGCTCCTCATTCACACCTGAGACCTTGTAACACTAACGAGTCACATGACGGGGAAGGAAAATGGTTAATTGGGCCCAATTTGGACATTTCCACTTAGGGGTGTACTCACTTTTGTTGCCAACGGTTTAGACATTAATGGCTGTGTGTTGAATTATTTTGAGGGGACATCAAATTCACACTGTTATACAGGCTGTACACTCACTACTTTACATTGTAGCAAAATTTCATTTCTTTAGTGAGTGTTGTCGCATGAAAATATATAATAAAATATTTACAAAAATGAGAGGGGTGTACTCACTTTTGTGAGATACTGATATATATATATATATATATATATATATATAGATATATATAGCATCCACTAGTTAAGGACCTGTATGCATAAATCTAGAGATGTAGGGGGCGCCCCACCTCTGAAGAAGCGAGCAATAGAGTCGCGAAACACGCCAGGCTCACCCCCCGACTCACCACGCTCTGTTTGAAGGGCAATATAGACAATCAGCTGTTTTCGGTTAATTTTCTGTTTACAGCACAGATTGTTTAGTGGCAGCTATAACAGAAGCGGTTTTCTACTCTATTTTTTACTTTTTTAGTGTTTAAAACAAGTGTTATACAAGCGTGTTATAAGGGTGATACAGACTACTGTCACAGTGTGGAGTATTACTAATAAACTGCCAACTATAACATTAAGTCTGATCCTTTAAAGCCCAATTCCCCCCCCCCACCCTTATATTAAAATTGTGGGACTGAGGAGTTACAAACAGGCTGACAAGACAGATGCAAAGGAGTTTTATTTTGGAAAAGGCTACAATACTGTGAAGGAGTACCAAACAGTGAAAAGGATCGTAGGATGGCTTTCAGGGCTTGAAATAGCCTCTACGCCAGTACCTTACCTCATACTGATTGAGGTTTGAACAAGTGAGTGTGATTTTAACATGAATGTTAATCCTGATATCATAACATACTACACCCAGATCTGGCTTCTCTGTGCACCCTTCCCTTCTTCTGTTCACCCTAGATTTTACAGAAACCTCCTTGGGGACCTTTCGGTACAAAAATAGAAAAGAGGCTGCAAGAGACTCTGATCTATTCCTCCACTATATAAGGAGTGGATTTTCCTTTTTGTTTTCATATAGGGGAGGACAGTGTTTATAATGTAATATATACATAAAATTATAGTATATATATATATATATATATATATTTATTATTATTATTTTTTTGCGTAATAGAAACACAGAATTTAGTGAGTTTATTTTCATCCTATTTGGTTTAGCGCTGGTACTGTCTGTGTGTGTGTGTGTGTGTGTGTGTGTGTGTGTGTGTGTGTGTGTGTGTAAATATATATAGTATAATAGTATTATATATATATGTGTGTGTATGTACACACATTATATATATATATATACACACACATATCCATCTTTACACATATATACAGTATGTATGTATTTCTATGTTAAATCTCTTTGTCTGCCTTTTTTTTTGTCTAAACACCTGAGACCTCATATCTTTGAGCCTTTTATAACGTTTGTGGCCAATATTTTTTTTTTAAGCAAATTTTAATATTAGATAGTATTATAAGTGTACTTTGTAATGTATTTTTGATGTGTTGTGTGCAACTTTATGCTTAGTGAAACAGTTAACCAGAGCTCTGAAGTCGAGGTAATCATTCTAGCGATTGCACTCAAGTGATAGCGTTTACTTTCAACTTGTAATACCAGCAGTAAGCCCGATGAGCACAAACAGTCCAGCAGTCTCATAAGCAGAGAAAAAGAGAAGTAGAAGTAGCCTTCTGACCCTTATGCTTTCCAGAGAAACAAACAAACAGGGCAGAAGACTGGCGAAAATCCTTAGTAGCCTGTAGGTAAAACTTGAGAGCACGTACAACATCCAAGTTATGCAACAGGCGTTCCTTATGAGAAAGAGGATTAGGACAGAAAGAAGGAACAACAATTTTCTGATTAATATTTCTATCCGAAACCACCTTAGGGAGAAAACCGAATTTAGTACCAAGGACCGCCTTATCCGCATGAAAAATACGGTAATGTGAATCGCACTGCAAAGCCGAGAGTTCGGAAACTCTCTGAGCAGAAAAAATAGCGATAAGAAACAAAACTTTCCAAGATAATAGCTTAATATCTAAGGCAGAGCTTTCCAAACTTTTCATGTTGGTGACACACTTTGTAGACCTACCTCATGTCGCGACACAGTAATTCAGTTGTACTAGCAAAAAGGAGGTTAAACTAAGAGATACGGACACATACATAAATTATATAACAACAAAATGTATTTACAAGTAACAGAATGTATGTGTAAGAATTAAAAAACATGTTTAATAACACCAATAGCTACTTACTATTTTAATGGGATGTATGAGGTTGATGAGATGAACACAGTTTTGGAATATTTGGTGTAATATTAGATAAAGATACTCACATTTCATCATCAAGCATTTTTAAGCTTCCACTTCCTATCCATATATCAAGGGCAGGAGCAGCAATGCACTACTGAGAGTTAGTTGCAAAGAAATCCCACTGACTTCAGACTTCAGCTCAGCGTTTAAGCTGCCACCCTCAGAGCTATGTGAGTCCGACTGACTACTGCCCGCGCTGCAAACACACTGCTGTCACACTCACTAGCTACACTTGCACGAGCCAATTAAGGAGACTACACGTGCAGTCAGGAGCCAATCTGCCGCCAAATCTGCCAATGGTAATAGTTTCAGTTCCCACTGAGCTGTGCCAATTGGTTAAGATGATCTGTGACCCACTAGGTATCACTCTCAACCATGTGATATGCGTAGCAAGCAGGTGGAAAGTCAGAAACCAAAAAACAATTTAAAAAAAAAAAATGTAAATTTAAAAAAATTTGTGCTGAAGCAGGGACACACCTACACACTGCTGCCGACACACTAGTGTGTCCCGACACACAGTTTGGAAAGCACTGATCTAAGGAATGCATTGGCTCAAACAGAGCCTGCTTCAAAACTCTAAGAACAAGGTTAAGGCTCCAAGGAGGAGCAACAGGTTTAAACACAGGCCTGATTCTGACCAGGGCCTGACAAAAAGACTGAACATCTGGCACATCCGCCAGACGCTAATGCAAAAGAATACATAATGCAGATATCTGAACTTACAGAGAACTGACAACCCTTTCTCCAGACCATCCTGGAGGAAAGACAAAATTATAGGAATCCTGACCCCTACTCCAAGAGTAGCCTTCGATTCACCCCAATAAAAAAGTATTTACACCACACTTTATAGTAAATTTTACGAGTAACAGGCTTGCGAGCCTGAAGCATGGTATCGATGACTGACTCAGAAAACCCACGCTTAGACAGGACTAAGTTCAATCTCCATGCAGTCATCTTCAGAGAAACGAGATTTGGATGGAGGAAAGGACCCTGAATTAGAAGGTCCTTCCTCAGAGATAACCTCCAAGGAGGAAGAGATGACATCTTCACTATGTCTGCAAACCAGATCCTGCGAGGCCATGCAGGAGCTATTAGGAATTACAGACGCTTTCTCCTGTTGATACGAGGAATGGACGCGTGGAAGGAGCGCAAACGGAGGAAACAAATATGCTAGACCGAAATCCCAAGGAACCGCCAGAGCATCTATCAGGGCGGCCTGAGGATCTCTTGACCTTGAACCGCAACTTGGAAGCTTGGCATTCTGATAAGACGCCATCAGATCCAACTCCGGAACCCCCCACTTGAGGGTTAACTGGAGAACACCTCTGGATGAGAGCCCACTCCCAGGATGAAAGGTCTGTCTGCTCAGAAAATCCCCCTCCATTTGTCCACTCCAGGAATTTGGATGGAAAAAGTAAATTTATGCTTACCTGATAAATTAATTTCTTCTATGGTACAACGAGTCCACGGATTCATTTTTTACTTGTGGATATTATCCTCCTGCTAACAGGAAGTGGCAAAGAGCACCACAGCAGAGCTGTCTATATAGATCCTCCCTTAGCTCCACACCCCAGTCATTCGACCGAAGGTACAGGAAGAAAAAGGATAAACTAAAAGTTGCAGAGGTGACTGAAGTTTAAAATCAAAAAATATAATCTGTCTTAAAATGACAGGGCGGGCCGTGGACTCGTCGTACCATAGAAGAAATTAATTTATCAGGTAAGCATAAATTTACTTTTCTTCTATAAAGTACGACGAGTCCACGGATTCATCCTTTACTTGTGGGATACAATACCAAAGCTACTGGACACGGATGAACGGGAGGGACAAGACAGATGGCTAAACAGAAGACACCACTGCTTGAAGAACTTTTTTCCCAAAAATAGCCTCCGAAGAAGCAAAAGTATAAAATTTGGAAAATTTGGAAAAGGTATGAAGCGAAGACCAAGTCGCAGCCTTACAAATCGTTCAACAGAAGCATCATTTTTAAAAGCCCAAGTGGAAGCCACCGCTCTAGTAGAGTGAGCTGTAATTCTTTCAGGAGGCTGCTGTCCAGCAGTCTCGTATGCCAAACGGATGATGCTTTTCAGCCAAAGAGAAGTAGCCGTAGCTTTTTGACCTCTACGTTTTCCAGAATAGAAAACAAACAGAGAAGATGTTTGACGGAAATCTTTGGTCGCTTGCAAGTAAAACTTCAAAGCACGAACCACGTCCAAGTTGTGCAACAGACGCTCCCTTCTTAGAGGAAGGATTAGGACACAGAAGGAACAACAATTTCCTGATTAATATTCTTATTAGTAACAACCTTAGGAAGGAATCCAGGTTTGGAACGCAAAACCACCTTATCAGCATGTAAAACAAGATAAGGCGAGTCGCATTGCAATGCAGATAGTTCAGAAACTCTACAAGCCGAAGAGATAGCAACTAAAAACAGAACTTTCCAAGATAGAAGCTTAATATCTATGGAATGCATAGGTTCAAACGGAACCCCTTGAAGAACTTTAAGAACTAAATTCAAACTCCATGGCGGAGCAACAGTTTTAAACACAGGCTTGATTCTATCTAAAGCCTGACAGAACGACTGAACGTCTGGAACATCTGCCATACGCTTGTGCAGTAAAATTGATAAAGCAGATATCTGTCACTTTAGGGAACTAGCTGATAGCCCCTTCTCCAATCCATCTTGGAGAAAGGACAAAATCCTAGGAATCCTGATCTTACTCCATGAGTAGCCTTTGGATTCACACCAATAAAGATATTTACGCCATATCTTATGATAAATTTTCCTAGTGACAGGCTTTCGAGCCTGAATCAAGGTATCTATGACCGACTCAGAGAATCCCCGCTTGGATAAAATCAAGCGTTCAATCTCCAGGCAGTCAGCCACAGAGAAACTAGATTTTGATGCTGGAACGGACCTTGAATGAGAAGGTCCTGTCGCAGTGGCAGAGTCCAGGGGGGGTAGAGATGACATGTCCAGCAGTCTGCATACCAAGTCCTGCGTGGCCACGCAGGTGCTATCAAAATCACCGAAGCTCTCTCCTGTTTGATTCTGGCTATCAAACGAGGAAGGAGAGGAAATGGTGGAAACACATAAGCCAGGTTGAACGACCAAGGTACTGATAGAGCATCTATCAGTACTGCTTGAGGATCCCTTGATCTGGACCCGTAACAAGGAAGTTTGGCATTCTGACGCGATGCCATCAGATCCAATTCTGGTGTGCCCCATTGATGAATTAATTGTGCAAACACCTCTGGATGGAGTTCCCACTCCCCCGGATGAAAAGTCTGACGACTTAGAAAATCCGCTTCCCAGTTCTCCACTCCTGGGATATAGATTGCTGATAGATGGCAAGAGTGAGTCTCTGCCCATCTAATTATTTTGGAAACCTCTATCATCGCTAGAGAACTCTTTGTTCCCCCCTGATGATTGATATATGCCACAGTCGTGATATTGTCCGACTGGAATCTTATGAATCTGGCCAAAGCCACCTGAAGCGCATTGAATATCGCTCTCAGTTCTAGAATATTTATCGGGAGGAGAGCTTCCTCTTAAGTCCACACACCCTGAGCTTTCAGGGAATTCCAGACTGCACCCCAGCCCAATAGGCTGGCGTCTGTCGTCACTATGACCCATGCTGGCCTGCGGAAACACATTCCCTGGGACAGATGATCCCGTGACAACCACCAAAGAGAGTCTCTGGTCTCTTGATCCAGATTTATCTGAGGAGATAAATCCACATAATCCCCATTCCAATGAATGAGCATGCATAGTTGCAGTGGTCTGAGATGCAAGCGAGCAAACGGAACTATGTCCATTGCCCCTACCATTAGTCCGATTACCTCCATACACTGAGCCACTGACAGCCGAGGAATGGAATGAAGAGCTCAGCAGGTGGTTAAAACCTCCGTCAGAAAAATTTTCATGTCCGCTGAATCTATCAGAGTTCCCAGGAATGGAACTCTTATGAGAGGGATAAGAACTCATTTTTACGTTCACCTTCCACCTGTGAGATCTTAGAAAAGCCAACACGATGTCCGTGTGACATTTGGCTAGTTGGTAAGTTGACGCCTGAATTAAGATATCGTCCAGAAAAGGCACCACTGCTATGCCCCGCGGCCCGAGAACCGCCAAAAGGGACCCTAGCACTTTTGTGAAAATTCTGGGAGCCACAAACTGGTAATGCTTGTCCAGGAAGGCGAACCTGAGGAACTGGTGATGATCTTTGTGGATAGGGATGTGTAGATACGCATCCTTTAAGTCCACGGTTGTCATATATTGACCCTCCTGGATCATTGGTAAAATAGTCAGAATTGTCTCCATCTTGAAGGATGGGACTCTGAGGAATTTGTTTAGGATCTTGAGATCTAAAATTGGTCTGAAGGTTCCCTCTTTCTTGGGAACCACAAACAGATTGGAGTAAAACTCCTGCCCCTGTTCTGTTTTCTGAACTGGGCAGATCACTCCCATGGTATATAGGTTTTCTACACAGCGTAAGAACGCCTCTCTTTTTGTCTGGTTTACAGACAATTGAGAAAGATGGAATCTCCCCCTTGGAGGAGAATCCTTGAAATCTAGAAGATACCCCTGGGTTACGATTTCTAACGCCCCAGGATTCCTGAACGTCTCTTGCCCAAGCCTGAGCAAAGAGAGAAAGTCTGCCCCCTACTAGATCCGGTCCCGGATCGGGGGCTACCCCTTCATGCTGTCTTGGTGGCAGCAGCGGGCTTCTTGGCCTGTTTACCCTTGTTCCAAGTCTGGTTCGGTCTCCATACTGACTTGGACTGAGCAAAATTCCCTCTTGCTTTGCGGCAGGGGGAAGAGGTAGAGGGACCACCTTTGAAGTTTCGAAAGGAACGAAAATTATTTGTTTGGTCCTCATCTTATTTGTCTTATCCTGAGGAAGGGCATGGCCTTTTCCTCCAGTGATGTCTGAAATGATCTCTTTCAGTTCAGGCCCAAATAGGGTCTTACCTTTGAAAGGGATGGCTAAAAGCTTAGATTTTGATGACACATCAGCAGACCAGGACTTGAGCCATAACGCTCTACGTGCTAAAATGGCAAAGCCTGAATTCTTTACCGCTAATTTAGCCAGTTAAAGAGCAGCATCCGTAATGAAAGAATTAGCTAGCTTGAGAGCCCTAATTCCAACCAGAATATCATCCAATGGGGTCTCAACCTGAAGAGCCTCCTCCAGAGCCTCAAACCAAAAAGCAGCTGCAGAAGTTACAGGAACAATGCAAGCTATAGGTTGAAGAAGAAAAACCCTGATGAATAAATATTTTCTTTAAGAGACCCTCTAATTTTTTATCCATAGGATCGTTGAAAGCACAACTGTCCTAAATAGGTATAGTTGTACGCTTAGCCAGGGTAGAAATAGCTCCCTCCACCTTAGGGACCGTCTGCCACAGTCCCGCATGGCGTCTGATATGGGAAACATTTTCTTAAAAGTAGGAGGGGGGAGAAAAATGGAATACCTGGTCTATCCCACTCCTTTAGTAACAATGTCCGAAATCCTCTTAGGGACCGGGAAAAACATCAGTGTAGGCAGGAACCTCTAGATATCTGTCCATTTTACACAATTTCTCTGAACTAAAGAAAGGGTCACAATCATCCAGAGTCGCTAAAAACTCTCCTGAGCATAAGCGGAGGTGTTCTAGTTTAAAATTTAAAAGCCGTCATATCTGAGTCTGTCTGAGGGAACATCTTTCCTGAATCAGAAATCTCTCCCTCAGACAGCAAATCCCTCACCCCCAACTCAGAACAATGTGAGTGTACATCGGATATGGCTAATAATGCATCAGAGGCCTCAGCATTTACTCTACACCAGACCTACTGCGCTTCCCCTGCAAACCCAGGCAGCTTAGATAAAACCTCTGTGAGGGTAGTATTCATAACTACGGCCATATCTTGCAGGGTGAAAGAATAAGACGCACTAGAAGTACTTGGCGTCGCTTGTGCGGGCGTTAATGGTTGTGACACTTGGGAGAATTAGATGGCATAACCTGATTCTCTTCTGACTGAGAATCATCCTGCTAAAATATGTTCTTTGCAATTTATTGCCCTTTCAGTGCATGAGGGACACATTTTAAGTGGGGGTTCCACAATGGCTTCTAAACACATTGAACATTGGCTTTCCTCAATGTCAGACATGTTGAACAGGCTAGTAATGACCACAAACAAGCTTGAAAACACTTTATTTAGTGAAAAAATAACAATCTTAAAAACGGTACTGCGCCTTTAAGAGAAAAAAAGCATACACGTTCTGCAAAACTGCCTTAAAATACAGCAATCCTTTCAATTTTTTTATATGATATACAAATAATGCAGCTGAGATTGCCCCACAAAGGAACAGTTAACCCTTTACTGTGCAAAACCGGATCGTTAAAGGGACAGTATACACTAATTTTCATATAACTGCATGTAATAGACACTACTACAAATAATAAGATGCACAGATACCGATATAAAAATCCAGTATAAAACTGTTTAAAAACTTACTTAGAAGCTCTCAGTTTAGCTTTGTTGAAAAGGTAGCTGGAAAGCCCACTGCAAGTGGGAAATAAGACACTTCCCCCCCCCCCCTCCCCCTTCTTTTGCATATGAAAAGACCCTTTACACAAACAGGAGCAAGCTGGAGAAGGTAGCTGACGGTATTCACATAAAACTTTGGGGCTTAGTTAGGAGTCTGAAAATCAGAGCAATGTTATTTAAAAAACAAAATTTATGCTTACCTGATAAATTTATTTCTCTTGTGGTGTATCCAGTCCACGGATTCATCCATTATTTGTGGGATATTCTCCTTCCCAACAGGAACCTGCAAGAGGATCACCCACAGCAGAGCTGTCTATATAGCTCCTCCCCTAACTGCCACCTCCAGTCATTCGACCAAAGACAAGCAAGAGAAAGGATTAACTATAGGGTGCAGTGGTGACTGTAGTTTAAAAATAAAAAACACCTGCCTTAAAATGACAGGGCGGGCCGTGGACTGGATACACCACAAGAGAAATAAATTTATCAGGTAAGCAAAAAATTTTGTTTTCTCTTGTAAGGTGTATCCAGTCCACAGATTCATCCATTACTTGTAGGATACCAATACCAAAGCCATAGGACACGGATGAAGGGAGGGACAAGGCAGGCGCTTAAACGGAAGGCACCACTGCCTGTAAGACCTTTCTCCCAAAAATAGCCTCCGAAGAAGCAAAAGTATCAAATTTGTAGAATTTAGAAAAAGTATGAAGCGAAGACCAAGTCGCCGCCTTACAAATCTGTTCAACAGAAGCCTCATTTTAAAAGCCCATGTGGAAGCCACCGCTCTAGTGGAATGAGCTGTAATTCTTTCAGGAGGCTGCTGGCCAGCAGTCTCATAAGCTAAGCGGATTATACTTAACCAAAAAGAAAGATAAGTTGCTGAAGCCTTTTGGCCTCTTCTCTGTCCAAAGTAGACAACAAACAATGCCGATGTTTGACGAAAATCCTTAGTAGCGTGTAAATAAAAAACTTTAAAGAACGAACCACGTCAAGATTATGTAATAGACGTTCCTTCTTTGAAGAAGGATTAGGACACAGTGACGGAACAACAATCTCCTGATTGATATTCTTATTAGATACCACCTTAGGAAGAAACCCAGGTTTGATACGCAAAACTACCTTATCTGCATGGAAGATCAGATAAGGGGAATCACACTGTAAGGCAGATAACTCTGAAACTCTTCGAGCCGAAGAGATAGCTACCAAAAACAGAACTTTAGAAGATAAAAGCTTGATATCTATGGAATGCAGAAGTTCAAACGGAACCCCTTGAAGAACTTTAAGAACTAAATTTAAACTCCATGGCAGAGCAACAGGTTTAAACACAGGCTTGATTCTAACTAAAGCCTGACAAAACGCCTGAACGTCTGGAACATCCGCCAGACGCTTGTGCAAAAGAATAGACAGAGCAGAAATCTGTCCCTTTAAGGAACTAGCTGACAATCCCTTCTCCAATCCTTCTTGGAGAAAAGATAATATCCTGGGAATCCTGACTTTACTCCATGAGCAAACCCTTGGATTCACACCAATGAAGATATTTACACCATATTTTATGATAAATTTTCCTGGTGACAGGCTTTCGAGCCTGAATTAAGGTATCAATGACTGACTCGGAGAACCCACGTTTTGATAAAATCAAGCGTTCAATCTCCAAACAGTCAGCCGCAGAGAAATTAGATTTGGATAGTTGAAAGGACCCTGAAGTAGAAGGTCCTGCTCAGCGGTTGTAAGATTTTAACAGTTTGTGTGTTAAAATCTTGGGTTTATAAATTGTAGTTTGTAGCTGAGATTTGCTTCTAAGGAAAAATGTTATTAACCTTAGCAATGAACAAAATCAGCAGATTTAATTAAGTGTTGCAAAGGTTCTCATATAACATGAAAACAAATTGTGCAGAGACAAGCAAGTAATATAAATATATGCCTAGCAATAGATACTTTGAATAATATTTAGAGTTCAGGAACATGTATACAAATGAATCTGAATGTGAGAACAAGAGGTTTGTTTCAAGCAAAGCACAGAAATATAGTAGTAAAAGTTCAAGCAAGCAAACAAACAATGTCAGGTAATTCCTTATACAAAAGTTATACTTGCGATTTCAGGCTTGCAAATAGATGCACAACAGAGAGCTGAAATGAAGAGGATTGCAGTCTGTTAAATGTAGGTTTGTTATCCAAATATCCCAGCTGCTTCAGAGATGTGTGTAGATTCACAAAGTTCCTTGTAAGCAGGATTCCTAGCAAGCTGACAGGAGGTCAGAAGCCAAAATGAGGCTGATAGGCACAGGAAATCACTCGGAATGAATTCAGGAAAACAGCAAATAAATAACTGTTTGAAACAAAAAGGAAACTGAATAAATGTTCCAAAATTCCTATGAAAAGGTAGCCTGATTGGAGGTTGTTAAATCCAGAGTAATATACAGCTAGACTATTAACAAAATACTCAAGCAATGTCTGCTCAAAGGAAGTTAAAGGAAGTTAACTAGCTTAGGATAGAAAGGGGTGGAGAGAGACTTAAAGGTACAGCATCCTTACAGCGGTAGAGTCCATGGTGGAAGGGATGACATGTCCACCAGATCTGCATACCAAGTCCCGCATGGCCACGCAGGTGCTATCAAAATCACCGAAGCTCTCTCCTGCTTGATCTTGGCAATCAGACGAGGGAGCAGAGGAAACGGTGGAAACACATAAGCCAGGTTGAAAGACCAAGGTGCCTGCTAGAGCATCCATCAGCGCTGCCTTGGGATCCCTGGACCTGGATCCGTAACAAGGAAGCTTGGTGTTCTGACGAGACGCCATGAGATCCAATTCTGGTTTGCCCCAAAGTTGAAATCAACTGTGCAAACACCTCCGGATGGAGTTCCCTCTCCCCCGGATGAAAAGTCTGTCGACTTAGAAAATCTGCCCTCCCAGTTCTCTACTCCTGGGATATGGGTAGCTGATAGATGGCAAGAGTGAACCTCTGCCCATAGAATTATTTTTGAAACCTCCAACATTGCTAGGGAACTCCTTGTTCCCCCTTGAATGGTTGATGTAGGCTACAGTCGTGATGTTGTCCGACTGAAATCTGATGAACCTGACCGCAGCTAGCTGAGGCCAAGCCTGAAGAGCATTGAATATCGCTCTTAGTTCCAGAATGTTTATCGGAAGGAATGTCTCCTCCTGAGTCCACAAGCCCTGAGCCTTCAGGGAGTTCCAGACTGCACCCCAGCCCAGAAGGCTGGCATCTGTCGTTACTATTGTCCAATCTGGCCTGCGGAAGTCATACCCTTGACAGATGGACCTGAGATAACCACCAGAGAAAGGAATCCCTGTCTCTTGATCCAGATTAGTAGAGGGGGACAAATCTGTGTAATCCCCATTCCACTGACTGAGCTGCAGAGTTGCAGCGGTCTGAGATGTAGGCGGGCAAACGGCACTATGTCCATTTGCCGCTACCATTAAGCCGATTACTTCCATACACTGAGCCACTGAAGGGCGAGAGGTAGAATAAAGAACATGGCAGGAGGTTTAGGAAGTTTGACAACCTAGGGCCTTTGTCAGGTAATCTTCATTTCTACAGATCTATCAGAGGTTCCTAGGAAGGAAACTCTTGGTGAGAGGGATAGAAGAACTTTTTTCCTTCGTTCACTTTCCACCCATGCGACCTCAGAAATGCCAGAACAATGTCTGTATGGGACCTGGCGATTTGAAAATTTGACGCCTGTATTAGAATGTCGTCTAGGTAAGGGGCTACTGCTATACCCCGCGGCCTTAGGACCGCTAGGAGTGACCCTAGAACCTTCGTAAAAATTCTTGGTGCTGTAGCTAACCCAAAGGGAAGAGCCACAAACTGGTAATGCCTGTGTAGGAAGGAGAACCTGAGAAACCGATGATGATCTCTGTGTATCGGAGTGTGCAGATAAGCATCCTTTAAGTCCACGGTAGTCATATATTGACCCTCCTGGATCATAGGTAGGATGGTTCGAATAGCCTCCATCTTGAAGGATGGGACTCTGAAAATTTGTTTAGGATCTTGAGATCTAAGATTGGTCTAAATGTTCCCTCTTTCTTGGGAACCACAAACAGATTTGAATAGAAGCCTTGCCCCTGTTCCTCCTTTGGAACTGGGTGGATCACTCCCATAACTAGGAGGTCTTGAACACAATGTAAGAATGCCTCTCTCTTTATCTGGTTTGCAGATAATTGTGAGAGATGAAATCTTCCTTTGGGAAGAAGCTTTGAAGTCCAGAAGATATCCCTGGGGACACAATTTCCAACGCCCAGGGATCCTGGACATCTCTTGCCCAAGCCTGGGCGAAGAGAGAAAGTCTGCCCCCTACTAGATCCGTTACCGGATCGGGGGCTGATCTTTCATGCTGTCTTAGAGGCGGCAGGCAGGTTTTTGATTTGGCCTGCTTTCCTGGTTAGGTCTCCAGACCGCTTGACTGGGCAAAATTTCACTCTTGTTTGTGTTAGGTGGAAGTTGAAGCTGCGCCATTCTTGAAGTTCGAAGACACGAAAATTAGGCTGTTTGGTCCTTAATTTGTTGGACCTATCCTGAGGTAAGGGCTGTGACCTTTCCTCCAGTATATCAGAAGATGATCTCCTTCAGTCCAGGCCGGAATAGGGTCTGCCCTTTGAAGAATTTGAGAAGCTTAGACTTTGAAGTAATCGTCAGCTGACCAGATTTAGCCATATGCCCTATCGGCGCCTGAATAGAAAAACTGAGTTACTTAGCATTAGTTGGTTAAATGAACAACGGCGTCAGAAACAATGAATTGGCTTAGCTTAAGGGTCTTTAAGCTTGTCAAGGATAGCATCCAATGGGGTTTCTACCTGTAGACAGGGGCAATGGCATGCAAGGGGGCTCGAGAATAAAACCTTGTTGCGACTTAAAGCATTGTCATGTAAGGATAACCCTCTACATTTTTGTCCATTGGGTTCTAGAAAACACAACTGTCCTCGACGGGGATTAGTGGTACGCGTCGCTAGAGTAGTGACCTGCTCCCTCCACCTTAGGACCCCGGTTGCCCCAAGTGCACGGTAGCGGGCATCTATTGGACAACCATCCTTTTTTTAAAAACAGAGGGGGGAGGAGAAAGGGTACACCTGGTCTATCCATTCCTTAGCATAATTTCTGAAAACCTCTAGTAGTTGGAAAAACATCAGTGTAAACAGGCACTGCGTAGGTATTTAGTCCAAATTTACACAATTTCTCTGGGACTACAATGGCGTCACAGTCATCCAGAGTTGCGAAAACCTCCCTGAGCAACATGCGGAGGTGTTCAAGCTTAAAGTTTAAATTGTAGACATATCAGAATCAGTTTAAGTGTCTTCCCTGAGTCAGAAAAATCACGTCACAGATAGATAGGCTCTCCTTCTTCGCTTCTGCACATTGTGAGGGTATATCGGGACATAGCTACTAAAGCGTCAGAGAGCTCTGTATTTTTTCTAGTCCCAGAGCTGTCTCGCTTTCCTTGTAATCCTGGCAGTTTGGACAATACTTCGTGTAAGGAGTATGATTCATAACTGCCCCCATGTCTTGTAAAGTATACTCAATGGCGCGCTAGATGTACTTGGCCCTCTTGAGCGGGAGTTAAAGGCTCTGACACGTGGGAGAGTTAGTTCGGGCATAGACTTCCCCCTTGTCAATTTCCTCTGGTGATAATCTTTAAAGCCAGAATATGGTCTTTATAACTTATAGCAAGATCATGCAGTTGGTGACACAGTCTATAGAGGGGGGTTCCACAATGGCTTCTTAAACATATGAACTAGAGTTTCCTCTAATGTCAAGACATGTTTAACAGACAAGTAATGAGGACCAGCAAGCTGGGAAAACACTTTAATTAATGTGAAAAGCAGAATATAAAAGAACGTACTGGTGCCTTTAAAGAAAAAAACGAAACACAAAAACTGCATAACAGTGAGAAAAAGCAGTTAACTTTATGAAATTTTTACAGTGTATAGTAATAACTAAAATTAGCAGTTGCACCCACTTGCAAATGGATGATTAACCCCTCAGTTCAAAAACGAAGCAAAAAACGTTAGAAAACCTGTATATAACAGGCGACAAGCAAACTGCCACAGCTCTACTGTAGGCTCCTACCTTCCATAAACGACTTTTTTTAGGCACAAAAACCCGTTTACAGAGGGTCCAATATGTCAGGGAGCTCCTTCAGGGAAGCTGGATGTTCCTCAGGATGTAATAAACAACTGCGCAATTAGAGCGCGAAAATAGGCCCCTCCCACCATGCACTCAAAGTCAGAAAGCCTTAAAAAACTATTTCTAGGAGTAAAATAACAGCCATGTGGAAAACTAGGCCACAAATAAAGATTTATCACCTCAGTATAAAACGTTCCATATATATAACGTTTTACATACTAAGCCATAATAGAAACTAATATCAAAATTATCCTTTAATGCAAGCATGATGCCAGTCGTTATTAAATCACTGCAATCAGGCTTACCTTAACTATATCAGGCACTGTCAGCATTATCTAGTTTTTATCATCCTCTAGAAAAAAATATACTGAACATACCTCAGGGCAGTTAATTCTGCAGGCTGTTCTCCCAGCTGAAGTTTCCCCATAATCTTCAGTTATGTGTGAGAACAGCAGTGGTTCTTAGTTACAACCTGCTAAGGATCATCAAAAGACCTCAGGCAAAACATACAAACGCCGGCACCCGTTTAAAAATAACAAACTTTTGAATTGAAGATAAACTACCACTAATTCACCACATCTCTCTAGGCTTACTTCCCTTGTCGAGAGCTGCAAGAGAATGACTGGGGGTGGCAGTTAGGGGAGGAGCTATATAGACAGCTCTGCTGTGGATGATCCTCTTGCAGCTTCCTGTTGGAAGGAGAATATTCCACAAGTAATGGATGAATCCGTGGACTGGATACACTTACAAGAGAAACAACTGCGCAATTAGAGCGAGAAAATAGGCCCCTCCCACCATGCACTCAAAGTGAACAGGGCCATAAATAACTACTCCTAAGAGAAATCTAGTCAGGCCCATGTGGAAAACTAGACCCCAAATAGAAGATTTATCACCCCTCAGTAAAGAAAAACGTTCTTTATATATATGCAAACGTTTTACATACTAAGCCATAATAGAGAAGTAATATGAATATTACCCTTTACTGCAAGCATGATGCCAGTCGTTAGTTAAATCATCTGCAATCGAGGCTTACCTTAAATATATCAGGCACTGTCAGCATTTTCTAGTTCTTATCATCCTCTAGAAAAAAAGTATGCTGAACATACCTCAGGGCAGTTAATTCTGCAGGGCCGGTTCCCTCAGCTGAAGTTTCCCCATACTCTTCAGTTATGTTGGAGAACAGCAGTGGACCCTTAGTTACAAACCTGCTAAGATCATCAAAAGCCTCAGCAAAACTCTTCTTCTAATTTCTGCCTGAGGTAAAAAACAGTACAACGCCGGTACCGTTTAAAAATAACAAACTTTTGATTGAAGATAAACTACACTAATTCACCACATCTCTCTTGATACTTCCCTTGGTCGAGAGGCTGCAAGAGATGACTGGGGGTGGCAGTTAGGGAAGGAGCTATATAGACAGCTCTGCTGTTGGTGATCCTCTTGCAGCTTCCTGTTGGGGAAGGAGAATATCCCACAAGTAATGGATGAATCCGTGGACTGGATACACCTTACAAGAGAAATAAGCAAAACTAAACATGTTTTTTTTAAAAAAACTTCATGGGCTATATAAATAGATCATGCTACAAAACATTTATGCAAAGAAAAAAATGGTTATAATGTCCCTTTAATTAGGCCTAAATCCGACAAAAACACCCCCTGCACCTCGCCGCAGCCCTGCTGTGCGCCTGACCTGCCCTAAAGGGGTTGAAAAATGGAGTTAAAGCTTCGATTTGGCCCAACACTTCCACAAGGGCCCACCGGAGTTGGAGCTTGCTGCTTGATCTGCAATTACAACTGCGCAACTGAGGTGCGAAAATAGGCCCCGCCCATCTCACTCGTTTTTACAGCCTAAAGGAACCGCACCAGAGCGGTTCCAAACTAGCCATGTGGGTTCTAAAACCCAAACCAGAAGCCAAGTGTACCCTCAATAAAGTCACACAAAAAAAAACGTTATTGAAATAAACTCTTTCAGTTCCCAAAAACGTTATCAGCACTCCCAGTTCACAAAACGTTTGCCCACAAACATTCAAACTCAGTGTCTACCATTTTTTTTTTAATTAGCCCCTTATGCAAGCTTAGTAATACCCCTCTATATATTTTAGGATTACTGCTTACCCTCGTCCCCTCATGGGGATATTGTCAGCCAATTCTGAAATACCACAGTCTCTCCAGAAAAAAATGACTGAACTTACCTCACTGCTTATAGCATGAAAGGGTTCCTCACAACTGAAGTTTCTTGTACTCCTCAGCCATTCTGTGGAATTGCTCTGGATCTTAGTGACAAATGCTAAGATCATGCAGCCTCCAGGCAGAAGTCTTCATCCATCTGCTGCCCGAGAGTAAATAGTACACACCAGTACCATTTAAAATAAAAAAACTCTTGCTTGAAGAAATAAAAAACTAATATTTTAACACGTCTTTCACTTTAACCCTTCCTGAGTACTTAGAGTAGACAGAAGAGAATGACTGGGGGGGGTGGAGCTAGAGGGAGGAGCTATATAGACAGCTCTGCTGTGGTGCTCTTTGCCACTTCCTGTTTAGCAGGAGGATAATATCCCACAAGTAAAAGATGAATCTGTGGACTCGTCGTACCTTATAGAAGAAATAGAAGACAATTGTGAGCTTCCGCTCATTGAATAATCCGAGTCACCACCTTCATGGCCAAAGAACTAAGAGTTCCTCCCTGGTGGTTGATGTAAGCCACTGAGGTGATGTTGTCCGATTGGAATCTGATAAACCAGGCTAAGGACAATTGAGGCCAAGCCATCAGAGCATTGTAGATTGCTCTCAACTCCAAGATGTTTACAGGGAGAGAAGACTCATCCCGAGTCCATAGGCCCTGAGCCTTTAACTAGTCCCAGACTGCTCCCCAGCCTAGCAGACTGGCTTCCTTTGTCACAATCCACAATCCAATCACCCAGGAGGGTCTCAGGTAGCATGTGCCCTGAGACAGATGATCCTGAGAAATCCACCACGAGAGAGTCTCTAGTCAACCTGTTCCAGATCTATCCTCTGAGACACATCTGAATGGTCTCCGTTCCATTGTCTGAGCATGCATAACTAGAGAGATCTCAAATGGGAATCGAGCAAAGGGAATGATGCATTGAGCCACTGATGGGCCGAACAGTAGACTATAGCGAGAGGCAAGAAGAGAGAAGTCTCTCCATCAGAAAAAATCTTCATAGATGGGAAATGCTATGATGGTCCCTAAGAAACAAACCCTTGTAGCTGGAACAAGGGAACTCTTCTCCAGATTCAGTTTCCATCTGTGGAACGTAGAAAAAAAGACAAGATCTCTGTATGAGAGTCTGCATGTTGAAAAGATGGCGTCTGAACCAATATATCGTCCAGGTAAGGCGCCACTGCAATTCCCTGAGACCTGACAACTGCCAAAACACCCCAGAACAAGTGAGTTGTGGCAAGGCCAAACAGAAGAGCAACAAACTGAAAGTGCTTGTCTAGAAAAGCAAATCTCAGAAACTGATAATGATCCCTGTGGATGGAACATGAAGATACGCATCCTTCAGGTCTATGGGCGTCATGAACTGACCCTCTTGAACCAAGAAAAAATGGAACAAATTGTTTCCATTTTGAAGGATGGTACCCTGAGAAACTTGTTAAGACACTTAAGGTCTAAAATGGGGTCGAAAAGTTACCTCTTTTTTGGAAACCACAAACAGATTTGAATAGAATCCTAGACCCTGTTCCCTTACTAGAACTGGAACAATCACTCCCAGTGAGGAAAGGACTTGAACGCAGCTTAAGAATGCCTCTTTTTTTACCTGATCCACAGATAACCTTGAGGAGAAATCTGCCCCTGGGAGACGAGATTTGAATTCTATTTTGTAAACCTGAGATACTATGTCCACAGCCCAAGGATCTGGGACATCTCATATCCACGCTTGACAAAACAAGGAAAGTCCCAATCCCAGACCGGGGGCAGACCCTTCATGCTGACTTAGTCACAGCTGAGGGCTTTGATTGCTTCCCCTTATTCCAAGTCTGATTGGGGTCTCCAAGAGGACTTGGACTGCTCCTGCTTGGGAGAGGAAGACTTTTAAAGTTACGAAAGGAACGAAAAAATTAGAACTGGACGTTTCTTAGGTTTATTCTTCTTGTCTTGTGGTAGAAAGGACCCCTTTCCACCTCCGTAATTTCAGAAATCATCTCCGCCATGACCAGGACCAAACAGGGTCTTACCCTTGTAAGGTAATGACAGGAACTTGGACTTTGAGGTAACATCAGCTGACCAAGATTTCAGCCACAAAGTCCCTGCGGGCTAGGACACTGAAGGCCAGACATCTTGGCTCCTAGTTTAATGACTTGCATGTTAGCATCAGAGATAAAGGAATTGGCTAGTTTGGGGGAGAGGCCTTAATCTAGTATTGGATCTCTCCAATGGGAGTCTCCTCTAAAATTAAATCAGACACAGCATCGCACCAGTAAGATGCTGCACTAGTTACTGTAGCAATTACAAACTGCAGGGTACCATTGTAGACCCTGATGAACATACATTTTCTTTAAATAAGCCTCCAGCTTTTTGTCCATGGGATCCTTAAAAGAACAGCTACCCTCAATAGGAATTGTGGTTCACTTAGCCTAGAGTAGAAATAGCCCCTTCTACTTTAGGCACCGTATGCCATGAGTTTCGAATGGAGTCAGCAACAGGAAACATCTTTTTAAAATGGGAGATGGGGAGAAAGGTATCCCTGCCTGGCTTTATCCCATTCCTGTGCAATGATCTCTGACACACGGTCTGAAACAGAAATACTTCCAAAGATGAAAGGAACATCATAGTATCTGTTACGCTTACTAGATTTCTTAGGGTTGACAGCGACAGAAGATTCTGAGTTGTCAAAAGTAGCCAGTACCTCCTTTAGCAGTAAACGAAGGTGTTCTTACTTCTTCAGAATCATCAAAGGATTTATACTGTCCGAATCTGAGATTTCACCCTCAGAAGCTACCGAGGGTATCCTCCTTATCAGACTTATGAGGAAGGTCAACCTGCGCAGCAGCCGACGGAATAGACACCTTACACTCTGAAAAATGTTTAGATTTCCTCTTACGCTTCCCCATCATGGGAAAAGCAGATAAAGCCTCAGAAGATATCTGTGCGGCAAAATCTATTGGCAAATAAGCTCCTCCAGGAGGCTGAGAGGAACCGCACTGTATGTGAAGCGGTTGAGGCTTGGGAAGTGTGAGGAGGAAAGCTGTGCACTTGCCTTGACAGCATCATCCTGAGAGATATTAGGCTCAGAAACAAGTAACTTGTCTTTACATGTTGACTTTTTTTCTAAACATGAGGAACAAAATTGCATAGTTAAGACAAGGAATGTCAATTTAAGAAAAAAAGAAGATTGTTACTTCAAAACGCTAGGCATAATAAAAAGAATACACCTTTACGCCTCAGACGCTGAGGTGCCCTACAGAGACAAACGTACTAAGGACTCTCCAGGTCGGCTAGACAATATCTCTCAGCCGCAATGAAGAGAAACTCACAGAAAATGACACCACTCCGCTCTCAGAAGCGGAAGATCAGGAGGTCACGTGAGGGGCATCAAAAGAAACTGCGCAATAAGTAAAAAGCGCGCGTTTCATACTCTGAAGTAAAAAACTGAGTAATCGTTTAAAACATTCCCCTCATGAAAATTTATTAAATTAAAATCATATAGCCATTAGAGGTTAGAGAACCTCCCAAACTTATAAGGAGGGGCCGTTAACCTAGTCTCTTATAACATACAAATAGTGCCTGCAAACTGCCCCAAAGAATCCTTACCAAACGATTATAAATGTCCCATACAATTAATGCAGAGTTAAAATAAATAGTGCAAGTCTCCAGTACCTACAAGACAAAAGCACTTACCTGCAAACTTAGCTGTCGGGCAGGAAGACAGCTCACAAGGCATGAAAGGGACACATACTCCTTACAGAGACTTGTAGAAAAAAAAAAAGAGAGTAAGCAATTCTGGCTTTCGATAACCGAGGGCAGCAAATATGTTAGAAAACAAAACAAAGACCCGCCTCGCCACTTTCTAACTGCTTAAAAGCCATCACTACTCTTACTCAAGAGATTGACGTGGACACAGCTAAACCACAATCCTTGCTTGCAGGGAAAAGTACCCGAAAAAGGAATAAATATCTTCAGACACCCACTTCAAGTCCTCCATTGACAGAGGGCAAAGAGAATGACTGGGGGGTTATGGGTAAGGGAAGGGATACTTAACAGCTTTGCTGGGGTGCTCTTTGCCTCCTCCTGCTGGCCAGGAGTGAATATCCCACTAGTAATTGGAATGACGTTGTGGACTCTCCATGTCTTAGGAAAGAAATGTGAATAACTATTTATCTGCTTGCTTATATTTCCTGTAAAAATTGTGGTTTTCTCATTGCTTCCATAATGCTACATTCAGACACTGAAACATGCTTCACAATTATGGTTTGATTAGTGCAGCAGATTTAACTGGCCACAGCAAAGGAGATAAGAAAACAAAACAAAAAAACAAACATGGCATTTGTAAAGGTTTGTCCAGGCTACGAAGCAATGCGATTTTTGCTTACAAAAAGGCAGTTTTAACTTCTTTTATAACATGCATACTGTATGCAGTCTTTTAGCAATGCAGTGCACAACTCATTGAATGGAGAACGCAACAGTGTACCATTCTCTACATTCCCTGGTGTGTGTGTGAAGGATGTGTGGTGTGAAGGGTATCATCCTACGGACCATGGAAGCTCGTACCCCAGGGGTTGCAGAATGAGAGTAAAAACAGTCACCGGGCAGTAACCACTAGCCTTATTTTATTGTGTTGCTGATGTTAAGCCTGATAAATTCTTGCTTTTGAGCAAATATATTGCAGGCATCAAAATAAATTAGAAAACTGGATTAGTGTGAAATCTGATAACATTTTGTGAAATTCTATACAGGATGACTTATTACTATTCATTTTCTGTATAAAATCGCAGGACAGTGCAAAGTGACCAAATACATATTTGATCTCTACTAATTTTGATTGAACAAATTTATGAAATCATAAATTATTAATTTTTTTTAATTAAACATTTGCACGATAAAAATAATAAGTGGTAATGAAATAATCAGAAAAAAAAAAATATGTTACAGTATAAAGTCTAAAACATAAGATTTACATAATTACTTGCGATAAGTAAAACAAAAGAAAAACTCTTAATGAACGTTTTTATAGACTTATTCTTCCGAGATAAATTTAATATCATAATAATCCTCTAGTTTATAGGAAATAAACTAGAAATAATGATATTTTCCTAACGATAATGTTAATGCTACCGAGTTAACCCATTCTTCCTTTGATGATATCTCTTGCCTCTTCCAATATCTAGCGATTAACTGTTGGGAGTTGAAGTTTACATTTTAATTTGGGTGGTTAGTTAAATAAAAATGTCAATAGATCTCTAGAAATATCAAAGTGGAGTACCTTGGACATTTCTCCGATTATTATTTTCCAATAGCCATTAATCTTGGGACAATCCCACCAAATGTGCGACGCTGTTCCTACCTACCCACATTCTCTCCAGCACAAAGCCTTTGAATTTGGATAAATCTGTGCCAATTTGTGAGGAGTGTAGTACCAACCAGTGAGAAGTTTCATATTAGTTTCTTTAAATTTCACGGATGAAGACAAGGAGAGAATATTGTTTTCCATTCTTTGTCAGACAGAGTAGCACTCATTTATTTTTCCCATTTTTTGTGTAAGAGGGGAGTGTAAGCGAATGGTGTTTGTAATAGTAGTTTGTATGTTATGGACAGGTGTCTCCTTGCTATGTATCAACTGGGAGCAGATAATTTTCGAAAGGAGTTAAACGGTCTAGTAATTTTAAATCTTTCAGGATAGGAATTAATAACATGATTTAGTTGAAAATATCTTTATCATTTACTAGAGGAAGGGGTGAAATGATGATAAATGTGGAACCCTATAAATGTGAAAGATTTACAAAAGAATACTTCCCACATTGTGCAGAATATAGAAAATGATACACAAATGTAACAATTTTGCTTTTCATATTGTGGCCTTTTCCCATATTTGGATATTTCTGCCAACTAAAGTTATTTTTTTAAATGTATTCTGCTGCCAAAAAAAAAAACCAAGGCATGTTTTATGTGGGGGTAGCTCACAGTAAAAAAAACAAGAGGGGTAAATGCAATGAGTGCAAACTATTAAAATCAGTTTAATGGGGGGGGGGGGTTCCTTGGTGAAATGTCTTCATATTAAAGGGCAGTGTTTCCCCAACTCGGTCCTTCAGGCCACATATTCATTATATCTTAACCAGAGCACAGGTGAAAAAATTAGCTGATCAGTAACCATGGTTACTAACTTGTTCTCACCCATCAGCTGATTATTTCACCTGTGCTCTAGTTAATATATAATGAATATGTGGCCTGTTAAGGGTCCTGAGGACTGGGTTTTGGGAACACTGCTAAAAGGAGTTAATTGCAGATAAGTTCACCAGAGTTAGTGCTTTGTGTGGGGTGGTTACTAAACATGGGCATGACTTATTGGCTTAGGTTGGATTTGCACAGATAATTGTGTGTGTTCCACTATAAGACAAATAAATCAGGTTCCAAAAATAGTTGAATGTTGCTGCCTGCGGCCATATTTTGGATTTGTTTAGCAAAACGAATGCCGATAACAACATTCTGCCTATGCCTAGCAGCTACTCTTTTTACTTTTATCAACATAGTGAAAAACAAACACCCAATCAGTTATTATCCGTGCTAACTTCACACTTTGCATTACCTGTGATCTTGTGGGATTTCACTGCAGTGTTTCTGAACCTGTTTGTAGCAAGTACCACTACAGATATCATTTTTTCCCCTAAGTACAACCAACCGCAACCTGTAAATATTATCAGGTTTAACAAAAACAAAAAAAGGTGAGGGAAGTAATTAATTGCATACACAGCTTATCACTCATACTGGCATACTCGTGTATAGAAAACAAGACCATTTTTTCCAATATCATTTTCCACTTTGGACTTATATCTGGTACATGTCTCTGTGACACTTTCAATTTCTTTGATACATTGAATTTACTTTAGCTGTATCAGGACAAAAAAATAATGAAGAGAATAATAGAGAATGCTTTATGATCACTTTAACTTTAAATTACAAGAAGAAAACAGCGCATCCACGAATCACAGCAGCGTTTATTCAGGTAAATGACACACACAGAAAATTGCACACTTACAAGATGACAGTAATGTATGAGCGGTAATGCCCTCTGGCTAGTTGTCTTTCGCCTGTAGCAAATCTCAGCGGGAACACCTCAGACGCCGACCAGCAGTACCAAGAGACCCACTTCCTGTCACATACGGCAGGTGCCAAAGAGAAACTCAAAAGAGCAGCAGTCCTAAACACTTTGATGGTAGGAGTTAGTTACCCTACGCGTTTCCTCTGCACACGGGCAGACTTCTTCAGGGGTATATGAAAATACAAGCTACCAAACTACCAGTAGGACTGCAATTTATACACACACCTCTGACATACTTCCTCTCAGGAACTTTCCCCAGAGATTATAAGAGTACCAAGAATAACAACAGATTCCAGGATAACCACAGTCAGGTTAAATTTATCACCACATATAATGAGGGTGCTCAAGTAGTTAAGAACATTTTGAAGAAACACTGGGAAGTACTAAGGGGTGACCCTATTTTAAAAGATCAAATAGGAATGAATCCCCATGTTATCTTTAAGAAAAATAGGAACTTAAAAAGTATGGTGGCTCCCTCAAAATTAAAAAGTAACATTATTCCCTCCTCCCACTGGCTGCAAGCACAAGCTGGTACTTTTAAATGTTTTAGAAAAAATTGTATCATGTGCGATCATGTCTTGAAGGGTAATGAAATATACAACTTTGCTAAAAGTAAAAAATACATAATAGAGGGTAGAACAAACTGTAAATCCACATATGTGGTTTACCAATTGTTATGTAAATGTGGGAAAATATATGTAGGTCGTACAAAAAGATGTATAAAAAAGAAGGTGGTACGAACACGTTGAGAACATTAAATCAGGGTATGATAAACATAGTGTATCTAACCATTTCAATTATGTACATAATAGGGATTTTAGTGATTTGAAGATTAGAATTTTGGAACAAATTAAATCTGGACCATGTCCTAATAGGAGATTGTTGCTACTTAGAAAGTGCGAAACCAAATGGATCCATCGCTTAGAGTGTTTGGAACCAAAAGGTTTAAATATTGATATTGACCTCCAGGCATTCATGGGTTAATATGAAAAATTTTCATCTATTTTATTTATTTAAGTATTTAATAAATTTAATACTCCACATCCTCAATTTTATAGGTAATAAATATTAGGCTTATCTTATTATAAATTTTAGTATTAGGTCTACTAGAGATAGAGTTTTTTTTATAGAGTTTTTTTTTTTTTTTATAGATTTAGTATTGGGCTAGTTTTATATCTTGATTAATTCTTGTGGCTTTATACATTGTTTGCATTTAAGTTGGTGTTTTTATATGGATCAAATGATTTTATGAATTATAATATAGCTATATATATCTATTTTTATACAGCTAAATGCATTTAATACTTGTTTAGATATGTTGCTATTTTAGTGTAGTTATATATGTGTGAGCCTTTTTTAACCACTAGTGCCCATATAATCCAAGTAATCTGTCAGATACGAGTGTATTAGGATATATGTGGTAAAAAGGTAAATCCCTTCCTGAGAGGAAGTATGTCAGAGGTGTGTGTATAAATTGCAGTCCTACAGTAGTTTTGTTAGCTTGTATTTTCATATACCCCTGAAGAAGTCTGCCCGTGTGCAGAGGAAACGCGTAGGGTAACTAACTCCTACCATCAAAGTGTTTAGGACTGCTGCTCTTTTGAGTTTCTCTTTGGCACCTGCCGTATGTGACAGGAAGTGGGTCTCTTGTACTGCTGGTCGGCGTCTGAGGTGTTCCCGCTGAGATTTGCTACAGGCGAAAGACAACTAGCCAGAGGGCATTACCGCTCATACATTACTGTCATCTTGTAAGTGTGCAATTTTCTGTGTGTGTCATTTACCTGAATAAACACTGCTGTGATTCGTGGATGCGCTGTTTTCTTCTTGTCATTTCTAATACAGCTTGCTGCAACGGGATACACATAGCTGGAGTTCCGTGATTCATCAGCTGCTCCTGTAAGGATCCTTCAGCATATATTCCATCAGACCAACTGGACATTACCACGTCGGATTTGCCGTGTATGCACATTTACTGAACAAACTTTGCCTCCATCTGGTTCAGCTAAGTTAACACACCAATCCTGCTACAATCAGTCTATATACTTTTGTGTGACTTAAACCAGCTACGGTTTTGGGACTGTTTTATTTTGGGACTGTTGTATTTTCACATATCTGTTGTGTACGTCGGTGATTGTATTTATGTCCCATATGTTTATACTATAGGGGAGTGGTTGTGTGTCTTCTGAGAAACAGATATTAGATACACCCCGTTTTTACTTTTTGATTATTTTTTTAAAGGGGAAGTTCTACTGGTGCCCCACCTGATTCAGTGTAGCGGTCATTTTCTCCTGTTTTTGTTTTAACTTTAAATTACAGTAACAATAAAAAAAATATATATGTAAGTGCCTATACTGTATAGCGTTGTATCCATTTACTACCAGAACACTAATCACGTTAAGGTCCAGATGCCGTAAACCAGCGTTTCTCAACCTGTTTGTAGCAACATGGTTGGAGATAGAACATGTTACCTTGTACGTTTCATCATGGCATATTTTTCCATGGGATATTTCACTTTGGTCCTATATCTGACATGTCTTTGTGACATTTTTTTTACATTGCTATACACTTTACTTGACACTTTCCCTGTCACACACTATAAAAAAAGTTTCTCAAATATTACTTACCGGCCAGATTCTAAGGTAGTCAGTCACAGTGAGTCTGCAACTGAATAGCCCATGCAGGGAATTAGAATCTGGACTTTAAGAGTTGCTTGAGGCCAAATGTAGAAAACACTTATTTCTTTGATACATTGAATGTTTACTTTAGCTGTATGAGGGCAAATATAAAGAAAGGGCAACTCAGTGAGTAGCCCTTACCAAAGCTTCTGGTACCCCAAGGGGTACATGTAACACAGGCAGAGAAATACGGTTTCACAGTAATCTTACAAGAATTGCTATTCATGCCAGGGGCTCGCTCCCTTGCAAATCGTGGAACAAGCATCCTGAGTGGATAACAGAATTTATGCTTACCTGATAAATTACTTTCTCCAACGGTGTGTCCGGTCCACGGCGTCATCCATTACTTGTGGGAATATTCTCTTCCCCAACAGGAAATGGCAAAGAGCACAGCAAAAGCTGCCCATATAGCCCCTCCTCAGGCTCCGCCCCCCAGTCATTCGACCGACGGTTAAGAGAAAAAAAAGGAGAAACTATAGGGTGCCGTGGTGACTGTAGTGTATAGAGAAAGAAATTTTCAAACCTGATTAAAAAACCAGGGCGGGCCGTGGACCGGACACACCGTTGGAGAAAAGTAATTTATCAGGTAAGCATAAATTCTGTTTTCCTCCAACATTAGTGTGTCCGGTCCATGGCGTCATCCATTACTTGTGGGAACCAATACCAAAGCTTTAGGACACGGATGAAGGGAGGGAGCAAATCAGGTTACCTAAACAGAAGGCACCACGGCTTGCAAAACCTTTCTCCCAAAAATAGCCTCTGAAGAAGCATAAGTATCAAATTTGTAGAATATGGCAAAAGTGTGCAAGGAAGACCAAGTCGCTGCCTTACATATCTGATCAACAGAAGCCTCTTTCTTGAAGGCCCATGTGGAAGCCACAGCCCTACTAGAGTGAGCTGTGACTCTTTCAGGAGGCTGCCGTCCGGCAGTCTCATAAGCCAATCGATAATGCTTTTCAGCCAGAAAGAAAGAGAGGTAGCAGTAGCTTTTGTCCTCTCCTCTTACCAGAGTAAACGACAAACAAAGATGAGGTTTGTCTAAAATCCTTTGTTGCTTCTAAATAGAACTTTAAAGCACGGACTACATCTAAATTGTGTAACAAACGTTCCTTCTTTGAAACTGGTTTCGGACACAGAGAAGGAACAACTATTTCCTGGTTAATATTCTTGTTGGAAACAACTTTTGGAAGAAAACCAGGCTTGGTACGCAAAACGACCTTATCTGAATGGAACACCAGATAGGGTGGATCACACTGCAAAGCAGATAATTCAGAAACTCTTCTAGCAGAAGAAATAGCAACCAAAAACAGAACTTTCCAAGATAGTAACTTGATATCTATGGAATGTAAGGGTTCAAACGGAACCCCCTGAAGAACTGAAAGAACTAAATTTAGACTCCAAGGAGGAGTCATGGGTCTGTAAACGGGCTTGATTCTGACCAAAGCCTGTACAAAAGCTTGTACAACTGGCACAACTGCCAGGCGTTTGTGTAACAAAACAGATAAGGCAGAAATCTGTCCTTTTAGAGAACTCGCTGACAACCCTTTATCCAAACCCTCTTGGAGAAAGGAAAGAAACTCAGGAATTTTAATCTTACTCCAGGAGAATCCTTGGATTCACACCAACAGATATATTTTTTCCATATTTTATGGTAAATCTTTCTAGTCACAGGTTTTCTGGCTTGGACCAGAGTATCTATCACTGAATTTGAAAACCCACGCTTGGATAAAATCAAGCGTTCAATTTCAAGCAGTCAGCTGCAGAGAAACTAGATTTGGATGTTCGAATAGACCTTGTACTAGAAGATCCTGTCTCAAAGGTAGCTTCCATGGTGGAGCCGATGACATATTCACCAGGTCTGCATACCAAGTCCTGCGTGGCCACGCAGGAGCTATCAGAATCACAGAGCCTTCTCCGTGTTTGATCCTGGCTACGAGGCCTGGGAAGGAGAGGAAACGGTGGAAACACATAAGCTAGGTTGAACGACCAAGGCGACACTAATGCATCCACTAGAGTCGCCTTGGGATCCCTGGATCTGGACCCGTAGCAAGGAACCTTGAAGTTCTGACGAGACGCCATCAGATCCATGTCTGGAATGCCCCATAATTGGGGTTAACTGGGCAAAGACCTCCGGGTGGAGTTCCCACTTCCCCGGATGGAAAGTCTGACGACTCAGATAATCCGCCTCCCAGTTGATTACTCCTGGGATGTGAATTGCAGATAGATGGCAGGAGTGATCCTCCGCCCATTTGATGATCTTGGATACCTCTCTCATCGCCAATGAACTCTTTGTTCCTCCCTGATGGTTGATGTAAGCTACAGTCGTCATGTTGTCTGACTGGAATCTTATGAATCCGGCCTTTGCTAGATGAGGCCAAGCTCGAGAGCATTGAATATCGCTCTCAGTTCCAGGATGTTTATCGGGGGAGAAGAGACTCTTCTCGAGACCATAGACCCTGAGCTTTCAGGGAATCCCAGACCGCGCCCCAGCCTAATAGACTGGCGTCGGTCGTGACAATGACCCACTCTGGTCTGCGGAAACTCATTCCCTGAGACAGGTGATCCTGAGTCAACCACCAACGGAGTGAGTCTCTGGTTATCTGGTCTACTTGAATCTGAGGAGACAAGTCTGCATAGTCACCATTCCACTGATTGAGCATGCACAGTTGTAATGGTCTTAGATGAATTCGAGCAAAAGGAACTATGTCCATTGCTGCAACCATCAATCCTACTACTTCCATGCACTGAGCTATGGAAGGCTGCAGAATAGAGTGAAGAACTTGACAAGCGTTTAGAAGCTTTGACTTTCTGACTTCTGTCAGGAAGATCTTCATTTCTAAAGAATCTATTATTGTTCCCAAAAAGGGAACTCTTGTTGACGGAGACAGGGAACTCTTTTCTACGTTCACCTTCCACCCGTGAGATCTGAGAAAGGCTAGAACAATGTCTGTATGAGCCTTTGCCTTGGAAAGAGACGACGCTTGAATTAGAATGTCGTCTAGATAAGGTGCCACTGCAATGCCCCTCGGTCTTAGAACTGCCAGAAGGGACCCTAGCACCTTTGTGAAAATTCTGGGAGCAGTGGCTAAACCGAATGGAAGAGCCACGAACTGGTAATGTTTGTCCAGAAAGGCGAACCTTAGGAACTGATGATGATCTTTGTGGATAGGAATATGTAGGTAAGCATCCTTTAAATCCACGGTAGTCATATAATATTGACCCTCCTGGATTGTAGGTAAAATTGTTCGAATGGTTTCCATTTTGAACGATGGAACTCTGAGAAACTTGTTTAGAATTTTTAAATCCAGAATTTGTCTGAAAGTTCCCTCTTTTTTGGGAACTACAAACAGGTTTGAGTAAAACCCCTGCCTGGCTTCTCCCACTCCTTATTCACTATGTCCGCCACCCTTTTAGGTATTGGAAAGGCATCAGGGTGCACCGGGACCTCTAGGAATTTGTCCATCTTGCACAATTTTTCTGGAATGACCAGAGTCACAATCATCCAGAGTAGTTAGTACCTCCTTAAGTAATGCGCGGAGATGCTCTAACTTAAATTTAAACGTCACAACATCAGGTTCTGCCTGTTGAGAAATTCTTCCTGAATCAGAAAGTTCTCCCTCCGACAAAACCCTCCCTCACTGCCACTTCTGACTGGTGTGAGGGTATGACAGATAAATTATCGTCAATGCCTTCTTGCTCCACTATATTTAAAACTGAGCAATCACGCTTTCTTTGAAATGCTGGCATTTTGGATAAAATATTAGCTAAGGAATTATCCATTACTGACGTTAATTGTTGCATAGTAACAAGCATTGGCGCGCTAGATGTACTAGGGGTCGCCTGCGCGGGCATAACTGGTATTGACACAGAAAGAGAGGATGAAGAACTATCCCCACTACCTTCATTTGAGGAATCATCTTGGGCAACCTTATTAAATGCGACAGTACTGTCCTTACTTTGTCTGGACGCCATGGCACAATTATCACATACATTTGAAGGGGGGACCACCTTGGCCTCCATACATACAGAACATGTTCTATCTGAAGGTACAGACATGTTAGACAGGCTTAAACAGGCTAATAATTGCAAAAAAAACGTTTTAAAACAAAACTGTTACTGTCTCTTTAAATGTTAACAAGCACACACTTTTTACTGAATATGTGAAAAACTATGAAGGAAATGTCCAATCTTTACCAAATTTTCACACACAGTGTCTTAATGCATTAAAAGTATTGCACCCCAATTTTCAAGCTTTTAACCCCTTAAATGAGGAAACCGGAGGGCGTTTAATCAATCAGCAATTTTAACCCCACTACAGTTCCCAGCCACAGCGTTTGCTGCAACTTCACACCTGTCCCTGGGGGGTTATACGATACCAAATGAAGCCTTCCAGAACGTTTTCAATGATCACCCAACCCTCTCACATGCAGCTGCATGCACTGCATCCAAAAGAAACTGCGCAATTATGGCGCGAAAATGAGGCTCTGCCTACTATAGTGAAAGGCCCTTCCTGACTGGGAAGGTGTCTAAACACTGCCTGGCGCCTAAAAAACGTTCCAAACACTAAAAGTTTAGAAATCACTTCAAAACTGTATAAAATACTTAAATAAAAGCAATCGATTTAGCTCTAAGAAGATAACCCTGAGAGACTATTTCTAGTGCCCAGGGGATCCGGAACATCTCTTACCCAAGCCTGAGCAAAGAGAGAGAGTCTGCCCCCTACTAGATCCGGTCCCGGATCAGGGGCTACCCCTTCATGCTGTCTTGGTAGCAGCAGCAGGCTTCTTGGCCTGTTTACCCTTTCCTTCCTTGGGTCGACCATAGGGAACAATTTCTTAAATATAGGAGGTGGGACGAAAGGTAACTTGTTTCAGAGCGGCAAAGAGAATGACTGGGGGCGGAGCCTGAGGGAGGGGGCTATATGGGCAGCTTTTGCTGTGCTCTTGCCATTTCCTGTTGGGGAAGAGAATATTCCCACAAGTAATGGATGACGCCGTGGACCGGACACACCAATGTTGGAGAAATTAATAATTCTTTTACAATGGCATGTGGATGATGGGGAATGTTGAGGTAAAATTTACTGAGTTTCATACAAAGATGCTCATCTTATATTTTCAAGTCCGCTTTTTACAGATATGCTGAATAACATTTAACTGATTTCATTTAAAGGGGCAGTCAAAATTAAAACTTTCATGATTCAGATAGGGCATTGCAATTTTAAACAACTTTCCAATTTTCTTTTATCATCAAATTTGCTTTGTTCTCTTGGGGGTTAAATTTATTATTGTGCGGGACGGACATGATACGATATAGCAGATCATGTCCACCGCACATCGATAAATGCTGACAGCGTTTCATTGCACCAGCAGTTCTTATGGAACTGATGGTGCAATACCACCCCCTGCAGATTAGCAGGGGGTGTCAATCAACCCGATCGTATTCGATCGGTGCTGATGCTTGTCCGCCACCTGTCAGAGGTGGCGGACGAGTTAAGGAGCAGCGGTCTTAGAAACAGCTGTTTCTTAACTTCCGCTTCAGGCGGAACTGAAGCGGAGTGGGTCGGAAGCAGCATCCGCACGCTTCATAAATCGACCCCAATTATGCTTTTTTTGATAGCTAAACATAGATAGGCTCAAACTGATTTCTAAACTGTTAAAAAAAAAGGGTTCTCAATGCATTTGGTTGTTTTTTTTATAGCTAGACAGTGCTAGTTCATGTGTGTCATATAGATAACATCACTCCCATGGTTTTAATTAGAAGTCAGCCCTGATTGGCTAAAATGCATGTCTGTCAAAAGTATTGAGATAAGGGGGCAGTCTGCAGGCGGCTTAGATGCAAGGTTATCACAGAGGTAATCTTATTATCATCACAGTGTTGGTTATGCAAAACTAGGGCAATGGGTAATAAAGGTTTAGATTATCTATCTTTTTAAACAATAACATGTTTCAAGTAGACTGTACCTTTAAGTGATTTAGAATATAGCATATTAAACAGTGATCCTGTTAAATATGTTAAATCAAAGTAACATAAAAAAGAAAGGAGTGTGTACAGCAAACACCTTGCTTGCAAAATGAGCACTTTGGAATTCTTAAGCTGTGACACACTGCAAGCAAGCGTGCGCAGCGTGTGGATGCAGCTGTGTGCGCTCAGTGTGTCCTGCCTTTTCATCTCTGAGCACTCTGCTGCATCAGGCCGCGTAGCTAAAGCACTCAGAGATGAAATAATTGAACTTCAGAAGCGATGCGACGCGGTGCGAAGCAGCTGCATCGCCTCGCGCCGCATCGCTTGCAGTGTGTCACAGCCTTTAGTGTAGCCACTATCCTTAGGGTGACAAGACAGCTGACATTTTGGCAACTTGGGTTGCATTTTTGCCTGTTCTGAGCATGGGAAAATATAAACCATCTCATGTTACTCTAGAAGTTTTATGACATCCTAGCTAGATAAACCTTCCAGTAGAGACCACAGCACCCCTTGTAGTGCTGTGATGGGAAGTAAAGAACACTGCACAAAAAAAATTAAAGCCATTTAAAATGATGAATAATAAGTCTTGCAATGACTTAAGATACTGCTTAGTGCTTTTTTATTACAACAATTAAACATACTGTTTCATATCTCTTTAAGTTTGATTATTTTCAGATGTCTGTTTGTTTATTCACTCAGTTTCTTGAACTGCTTTTAGATTTATGCTTATTTTGGGAATGCAGTAAACCTCGTGGTTTTCTGAATATATTTCTATTAGATTAGTTTTTGCTATGCTCTACAATTTGGCTCACTGTTGTGGTCTTTCTGACCTACCCACCAAGTGAAAGGCCACTGAGATGAATCCCACCATAACCTGCTATGAGCAGTCATTTCTGTAATAAAGTAGGGGGCTAACAAACATGTTGGGATATGTATGTTTGTTTTTTTTGTTTTCTTTACAATGTACAACATTTATGTTAAGTGTTTTCTATTTTAACCTTGGGACATTTTATTTTCTGTTAGCAGTTTTTTAAATTGTTTAGACTATCTGCCTGTTTAAGGTTTATGCTGGAGAGAAACTATTTGTAATTTAAATTTGCAATAAATTGCAGCAGTTGTTTATTTATTTCCCCAACATGATTGCTACAATTACTCTGGCCTGAAGAGACCAGTTCTTCAAAGTTTAACTTCATTTTTTTTTTATCCCAGGTTAAAAACTATAGCTTTGGTTTCAACAGCGCAAATAGTAAACATTTTGATGCTTGTTATTCAGATTCCTGGAGCTCAATTAATGCGCCATTTTCAGCAGTGATCAGATTGTTGTGCTGCTGCCTGGTGTGCATTAATATTGTACCTCCGTCTTACATTTGTGAGATAACAGCCTGATGAAACAGCAGTACTATTGCTGAGAAACGCGTCGCATTGTTTTTATTGTGTATTAAAGGAATTACACTTTTATCACAATTTTCGCTCCTGGACTTGTTTTTATATCCATTTGAGATTACGGTCTCTATGTTCGTTGTTGGTTTCCGAGGGGCCCTGCTGACCTGTCCACCTGTATCCTACCCACGCTGGACTTGATTGGACGCCTCCCTCCAGTCTTACAGGCGACTGTTTTGAGTCCCGTGCGTGCCTAGAACGGCACTACCCCGGTTGTGCCGCCGATCTGGTGAGTTGCCACCCTTGTGGGGTCCGGTTTCTTGGAGTTCGCCTACCTGTCTAGACTCTACTACTCGATGTTGGCGCCTCTTTTCTTCCCTTTAGGATTCATCTGACCTACTACCACTTCAAGAGAGCAGCCTGCTATAATTTTGATCGCTTGCCTCCTACTGTCTGGATCACTTGCCTCTTACGCCTGCAGTCACAAGCGCACCTCTAGCTCGGACACTTTGTGATCTTCGCCTACCTATGAATAAAATGCCTACTATAACCTAATGGTGTGCCCCACGTCTTAGCATGCAAACTGAACAGAAAATCTGGTTAGTTACTTTACAAAACATGCTGCTGAGCATAGTGGGGTTCTGTGATATAGGCTTTATATTGATTGATTTCAGCGAGATCTGCTGCTGATACCAACACAGAGAAATTGCCCCAGAGAAATATGTGTGTAAAACAGATTGCGCAGGCGCCTTGCTAACTTTGAGTAGTTTGTATATAATTGAAATAAGATAAATTGGCCATGGGGGCGGGAAAATGTAGCATTCTAGCAGAGCCCTTTTATCAGGGAGGTTTGGTGACATCAGGCAGAGCAGCAAGAAATATGGGATAAAGGTAAGCAAATAAAAATAATTTCTTATTATAATAATAATAATTATTACACATCTAGTTTTGTTGTTAAAACTGCATTATAGCTGCTTATGAACCTCATAACAACAGAGTAAACTGGTCCTTTAACAACTCCGAAACTACACAACCAATTTACTTCAGCATTTACAGTCATTTAGGAAACACACAAACTTTAAAAATCTCAAAAGAATTGGTTTACACAATCCAAAGAGTTACAAGCACCTTAAAAGTACAGGGTTAAAAAATGAACAGTCTGATGAACATATCTAGCTGCACAGTAGTGCAGCTGTAGATTGCACTTTCATTTTATATATCACTATATGAGCTCCCGAATGCAGTGATTTTTAAACTGGGGGGGTCCCTTTAAAAAAATGGTTTTGGGGGCGGATTGTTGGGCATTCTGAGATGGCAGCACCACACTAAAGCTCTGTGGAAGGACTCAAGTAAGACAAGTATTTACAGAGCTTTTTCGGCCCTCAATCTTGCAGCATAAATAGGGGCTGGTGTTGTGTAAATCGTCCGACACGATACTACGCACCTGTACTGCCCTGAGTGAGGCATATTACAGGGGTCCATGGTTGTGGCCTGTGTGGAGCACCATTTTGCCATGCTTTGCATTGAGAGCAGGGTGTAATGAACTGAAGGTATATTCCAGATTCCTTTATCCTCAAAACCCTACAAATATTGTGGGTCTCATACACTCTACATGGAAACATCTGCCATGACAGTGTTATAGTTTGTCTGGAGTCTGCATATAAGCTGACAGTCTGCTACAGAGAACCACTATATTCTACAAGGGCCTCTGAAATTATGATCCATGTACAAGACTTCTTTAAAGATCACACATACATCTATCCCCAAAGGCTCATTAACAGATGGCTGGCATGAGACCAAGCATTTTTATAGGCTTTGCTTATGACACGAGGTTGGTGTGCACAATATATTGAAAACACTGCTTCACATTGCACAGCCTAAAGCATGTGTTACATGCTCCTTACTACAAATATATCTTGCTGAATTGAAAACTGTCTTTATTTGAGAATATTTCTTTGTGTTATGTAATCCTGGTCATTTAAGAACTTACAGGGGGCCTATCCTTCTGCTGTGTGTGTTGTGCATTGATACAAAGGTGCCGATTTAACAAAGGTCTGTCCAACATGGTCCGATCAGCGGATCATGGTCCTACAGACATCGTTGAATCCCGACAGCATATATCAGTGCACAAGCAGTTCTTGTGAACTGCTTGTGCAATGCCGCCCCCTGCAGATTTGCAGCCAATCGGTCCCGCTAGCAGGGGGATGTCAATCAACCCGATCATATCTGATCAGGTTGATTGCTGTCCGTTGTTCAGAGCAGGCGGACAAGTTAAGGAGCAGCGGTCTTACAACTGCTGCTTCTTAACTTCTGTTTTAGGGCAAGCCTAAAGGCTCGCACGGAAACAGATGCATTGGGGCAGGTTGACGGTTTGGTTAAATCGCCTCAAAGTATTTGATTATCGCAGACTTACTATGTCTCCTGAGCACCACTTGGAATATTCACACTTTAAGTAATATGAACTGTATGCGCCCCAGGCCAGCTGCTTAAAGATTGACGCTTGTAGTCTATAATCTGTTGAGAGCACGTATCTAGAATACCCCACTGACGAGTTGGTCTGCGTTATCTGAGATACCACTTGAAAGAGCTCTTCATTCCTTATGACCCAGGACTAGCGAAAAACAGCCTCCCAGGGATATAATTATATGTTTTTTTAAAGCTTCACAGATAGAGAGAAATTAAACTATGCTAGAAAGCAACAAGCCATTTCATACCCCTTGATTTTAGTGGAAAGGTCTTGATATGGTTAGATTCTAGTCCCCTGACTAGAACATAAACATATAAAAGCCTTTCCACTAAAATCTTGCAAAAACAGAAGGACTTCTTCACTCTCACTACTCATCTGAGAGCTCTCAAAATCCCTTATAGGTGGGGATTCTGTGTCACTTCAGGTAGTGAAAAATGGCAAAGGAATTGAATGTAAAGACCCTGCTGAGTTGATCACCTTTTACAATTTATTGGACATTTTTCTTCCCAATAAAAATGGTACCTCTATTGCAACCTCAAGCCCTAAAAAAAAAAAAAATCTATTTCCTAAGCCCCAAAGTAAAACATAATAAGAGGAGACAGCTGAGCAAAGTTAGGAGTCCTAGTGACACTACTTGATTTAAAGGGACAGTCTAGTCAAAATTAAACTTTCATGATTCAGATAGGGCATGCAATTTTAAACAGCTTTACAATTTACTTTTAGCAAATTTTCTTTGTTCTTTTGTATTATCTGTTGAAAGCTAAAACTAGGTAGGCTCATATGCCAATTTCTAAATCCTTGAAGGCCGCCTCTATTATTTCAGTGCATTTTGAGTTTTTCACAGATAGACAGCAATAGTTCATGTGTGCCATAAAGATAACATTGTGCTCACTCCCTGCAGTTATTTATGAGTCAGCACTGATGGGCTAAAATGCAAATCTATCAAAAGAACTGAAATAAGGGGCAGTCTACAGAGGCTTCAATACACGGCAATTAGAGAGGTAAAACGTTTATTAATTTATTTATAAATTTATTTATAAAATATTTTACCAGGAAGGATACATTGAGATTTCTCTCGTTTTCAAGTATGTCCTCAAGTATAACAGTGTTGGCTATGCAAAATTGGAATTGGTTATAAAAAGGGATTATCAATCTTTTTAAACAAACATTTTCAAATAGACTGTCCCCTTTAACTTTACCTTCTTTGGCGAATTCACATCCAAGATTTAAATACAGTATCTTGACAGACCTTTCTCTCCCCTTTGTTGAATTGCATTCTAGGTAACTCACGCAAAGGTCTTGTTAATGATATATGTTTTATTGCCAGATCTACAACAACTTCCGTGATACTATGCCTCCCTTGTTTAATTTGAGATGTACAGACATTTATATCTTATAATGCTTAGTACAACTTGTAGCAGGTGAGTCTTCTTTCCTTCTGTGATGCTTGTTCCTTTAGGGATATACTAATTTTAAAAGTGATGGTAAATCCTAGTATTTGTGAAACGCTAGGATTTACCAGTGGAACAAATAAAGGGGACTTTCAGTCATGAAGTATAAAATATTTTATACAGTATGCCTGAAGCGTTTGCCATGCTGAGCATCTCAGGCAGCCCACTGCAAAATGCTATTTTGCTGTGAGGTGATCTTAGCCAATAGCATGCTAGCTATCCAGCATGGCGCCAGCTGGCCCGCACGGCTATTGGCTAAGAGGTGGAAACGTCACCTCACTGCAAAATAACGTCCTGCCATGGGCTGCCTGAGGTGCTCAGTGTGGCAAACACTTCAGACAAATAAAGGAACTTTCAGCATTAAAGGGACAGTATACACTCATTTTCATATAACTGCATGTAATAGACACTACTATAAAGAATAATATGCACAGATACGGATATAAAAATCCAGTATAAAACTGTTTAAAAACTTACTTAGAAGCTCTCCGTTTAGCTCTGTTGAAAAGGTAGCTGGAAAGCCCACTGCAAGTGGGAAATATCAGAGACTCCCCCTCCCCCTTCTTTTGCATATGAAAAAACATAATTTATGCTTACCTGATAAATTTATTTCTCTTGTAGTGTATCCAGTCCACGGATCATCCATTACTTATGGGATATTAACTCCTCCCCAACAGGAAGTGCAAGAGGATTCACCCAGCAGAGCTGCTATATAGCTCCTCCCCTAACTGCCATTACCAGTCATTCGAACCGAAAACATGCAGAGAAAGGAAAACCATAGGGTGCAGTGGTGACTGTAGTTTAATGGAAAAATTACCTGCCTTAAAGTGACAGGGCGGGCCGTGGACTGGATACACTACAAGAGAAATAAATTTATCAGGTAAGCATAAATTATGTTTTCTCTTGTTAAGTGTATCCAGTCCACGGATCATCCATTACTTATGGGATACCAATACAAAAGCTAAAGTACACGGATGACGGGAGGGACAGGCAGGCTCTTTATACGGAAGGAACCACTGCCTGAAGAACCTTTCTCCCAAAAAAACAGCCTCCGAAGAAGCAAAAGTGTCAAATTTGTAAAATTGGAAAAAGTATGAAGAGAAGACCAAGTTGCAGCCTTGCAAATCTGTTCAAACAGAAGCCTCATTCTTAAAGGCCCAAGTGGAAGCCACAGCTCTAGTAGAATGTGCTGTAATTCTTTCAGGAGGCTGCTGTCCAGCAGTCTCATAGGCTAACCGTATTATGCTACGAAGCCAAAAGGAGAGAGAGGTAGCCGAAGCTTTTTGACCTCTCCTCTGACCAGAATAAACGACAAACAGGGAAGACGTTTGTCGAAAATACTTAGTTGCCTGTAGATAAAATTTCAGGGCACGGACTACATCTAGATTGTGTAGCAGACGTTCCTTTTTCGAAGAAGGATTAGGACACAAAGATGGAACCACAATCTCTTGATTGATATTCCTGTTAGTGACCACCTTAGGTAGGAACCCAGGTTTAGTACGCAGAACTACCTTGTCTGAATGAAAAATCAGATAAGGAGAATCACAATGTAAGGCAGATAACTCAGAGACTCTTCGAGCCGAGGAAATCGCCATTAAAAACAGAACTTTCCAAGATAACAACTTGATATCAATGGAATGAAGGGGTTCAAACGGAACCCCCTGTAAACCATTAAGAACTAAGTTCAAACTCCATGGTGGAGCAACAGTTTTAAACACAGGCTTGATCCTAGCTAAAGCCTGACAAAAAGCTTGAACGTCCGGAACTTCTGACAGACGTTTGTGTAAAAGAATGGACAGAGCTGAAATCTGTCCCTTTAAGGAACTAGCGGATAAACCCTTTTCTAAACCTTCTTGTAGAAAAGACAATATCCTCGGAATCCTAACCTTACTCCATGAGTAACTCTTGGATTCGCACCAATATAAGTATTTGCGCCATATCTTATGGTAAATCTTTCTGGTAACAGGCTTCCTATCCTGTATTAAGGTATCAATAACTGACTCAGAAAAACCACGTTTTGATAAAATCAAGCGTTCAAAGTCAGCTTCAGAGAAATTAGATTTTGATGTTTTGAAGGGACCCTGGATCAGAAGGTCTGTTTCAGAGGTAGCGACCAAGGTGGACAGGATGACATGTCCACTAGATCTGCATACCAAGTCCTGCGTGGCCATGCAGGCGCTATTAGAATCACTGATGCTCTCTCCTGTTTGATTCTGGCAATCAATCGAGGAAGCATCGGGAAGGGTGGAAACACATAAGCCATCCCGAAGGTCCAAGGTGCTGTCAAAGCATCTATCAGAACCGCTCCCGGGATCCCTGGATCTGGACCCGTAACGAGGAAGCTTGGCGTTCTGTCGAGACGCCATGAGATCTATCTCTGGTTTGCCCCAACGTCGAAGGTATTTGGGCAAAGACCTCCGGATGAAGTTCCACTCCCCCGGATGAAAAGTCTGACGACTTAAGAAATCCGCCTCCCAGTTCTCCACTCCCGGATGTGGATTGCTGACAGGTGGCAAGAGTGAGACTCTGCCCAGCGAATTATCTTTGATACTTCCATCATTGCTAGGGAGCTTCTTGTCCCTCCCTGATGGTTGATGTAAGCTACAGTCGTGATGTTGTCCGACTGAAACCTGATGAACCCCCGAGTTGTTAACTGGGGCCAAGCCAGAAGGGCATTGAGAACTGCTCTCAATTCCAGAATGTTATTGGTAGGAGACTCTCCTCCTGATTCCATTGTCCCTGAGCCTTCAGAGAATTCCAGACAGCGCCCCAACCTAGTAGGCTGGCGTCTGTTGTTACAATTGTCCAGTCCGGCCTGCTGAATGGCATCCCCCTGGACAGATGTGGCCGAGAAGCCACCATAGAAGAGAATTTCTGGTCTCTTGATCCAGATTCAGAGTAGGGGGACAAGTCTGAGTAATCCCCATTCCACTGACTTAGCATGCACAATTGCAGCGGTCTGAGATGTAGGCGTGCAAAGGGTACTATGTCCATTGCTGCTACCATTAAGCCGATCACCTCCATGCATTGAGCTACTGACGGGTGTTGAATGGAATGAAGGACACGGCATGCATTTTGAAGCTTTGTTAACCTGTCTTCTGTCAGGTAAATCTTCATTTCTACAGAATCTATAAGAGTCCCCAAGAAGGGAACTCTTGTGAGTGGAAAGAGAGAACTCTTCTTTTCGTTCACCTTCCATCCATGCAACCTTAGAAATGCCAGTACTAACTCTGTATGAGACTTGGCAGTTTGAAAGCTTGAAGCTTGTATCAGAATGTCGTCTAGGTACGGAGCTACCGCAATTCCTCGCGGTCTTAGTACCGCCAGAAGAGCACCCAGAACCTTTGTGAAGATTCTCGGAGCCGTAGCCAATCCGAATGGAAGAGCTACAAACTGGTAATGCCTGTCTAGAAAGGCAAACCTTAGATACCGGTAATGATCTTTGTGAATCGGTATGTGAAGGTAAGCATCCTTTAAATCCACTGTGGTCATGTACTGACCCTTTTGGATCATGGGTAAAATTGTCCGAATAAGTTTCCATTTTGAACGATGGAACTCTTAGGAATTTGTTTAGGATCTTTAAATCCAAGATTGGCCTGAAAGTTCCCTCTTTTTGGGAACCACAAACAGATTTGAGTAAAACCCTTGTCCTTGTTCCGACCGCGGAACCGGATGGATCACTCCCATTAATAAAAGATCTTGTACGCAGCGTAGAAACGCCTCTTTCTTTATTTGGTTTGTTGACAACCTTGACAGATGAAATCTCCCTCTTGGGGGAGAGAATTTGAAGTCTAGAAGGTATCCCTGAGATATGATCTCTAACGCCCAGGGATCCTGGACATCTCTTGCCCAAGCCTGGGCGAAGAGAGAAAGTCTGGCCCCCCACTAGATCCGTTCCCGGATCGGGGGCCCCTCGATTCATGCTGTCTTAGGGGCAGCAGCAGGTTTCCTGGCCTGCTTGCCCTTGTTCCAGGACTGGTTAGGTCTCCAGCCTTGTCTGTAGCGAGCAACAGCTCCTTCCTGTTTTGGTGCAGAGGAAGTTGATGCTGCTCCTGCTTTGAAATTACGAAAGGAACGAAAATTAGACTGTCTAGCCTTAGGTTTGGCTCTGTCTTGAGGCAGGGCATGGCCTTTACCTCCTGTAATGTCAGCGATAATTTCTTTCAACCCGGGCCCGAATAAGGTCTGCCCTTTGAAAGGTATATAAGCAATTTAGATTTAGAAGTAACGTCAGCTGACCAGGATTTTAGCCACAGTGCTCTGCGTGCCTGAATGGCGAATCCGGAATTCTTAGCCGTAAGTTTAGTTAAATGTACTACGGCATCTGAAATAAATGAGTTAGCTAACTTAAGGGCTTTAAGCTTGTGTGTAATCTCATCTAATGGAGCTGATTCAAGTGTCTCTTCCAGAGACTCAAACCAAAATGCTGCTGCAGCCGTGACAGGCGCAATGCATGCAAGAGGTTGCAATATAAAACCTTGTTGAACAAACATTTTCTTAAGGTAACCCTCTAACTTTTTATCCATTGGATCTGAAAAGGCACAGCTATCCTCCACCGGGATAGTGGTACGCTTAGCTAAAGTAGAAACTGCTCCCTCCACCTTAGGGACCGTTTGCCATAAGTCCCGTGTGGTGGCGTCTATTGGAAACATCTTTCTAAATATCGGAGGGGGTGAGAACGGCACACCGGGTCTATCCCACTCCTTAGTAACAATTTCAGTAAGTCTCTTAGGTATAGGAAAAAACGTCAGTACTCGCCGGTACCCCACGCAAAATATTTATCCAACCTACACATTTTCTCTGGTATTGCAACTGTGTTACAATCATTCAGAGCCGCTAACACCTCCCCTAGTAATACACGGAGGTTTTCCAGCTTAAATTTAAAATTTGAAATATCTGAATCCAGTTTGTTTGGATCAGAACCGTCACCCGCAGAATGAAGCTCTCCGTCCTCATGTTCTGCAAATTGTGACGCAGTGTCTGACATGGCCCTAATATTATCAGCGCACTCTGTTCTCAACCCCAGAGTGATCACGCTTACCTCTTAGTTCTGGTAATTTAGCCAAAACTTCAGTCATAACAGTAGCCATATCCTGTAATGTGATTTGTAATGGCCGCCCAGATGTACTCGGCGCTACAATATCACACACCTCCCGAGCGGGAGATGCAGGTACTGACACGTGAGGCGAGTTAGTCGGCATAACTCTCCCCTCGTTGTTTGGTGAAATATGTTCAATTTGTACAGATTGACTTTTATTTAAAGTAGCATCAATACAGTTAGTACATAAATTTCTATTGGGCTCCACTTTGGCTTTAGCACATATAGCACAGATATCTTCCTCTGAATCAGACATGTTTAACACACTAGCAAATAAACTAGCAACTTGGAAATACTTTTCAAGTAATTTACTATAATATGAAAACGTACTGTGCCTATAAGAAGCACAGAAAAAGTTATGACAGTTGAAAATTAATAAACTGAAAAGTTATAGCATCAAATCTTGTAAAAAACACAATTTTAGCAAAGGATTGCTCCCATTAGCAAAGGATAACTAACCCTGATAGCAGGAAAAAAAAATAAAAAAAAATACAGAAATAAACGTTTTTTTATCACAGTCAACTACAATCTCACAGCTCTGCTGTGAGTGATTACCTCCCTCAAAACAAGTTTTGAAGACCCCTGAGTTCTGTAGAGATGAACCGGATCATGCAGGGAAGACAATAAACTTCTGACTGAATCTCCCCCTCACACATAACAGTGAGAGAGATCAGTAAACTGTCATAAATTAAATAAAACGACTGCCAAGTGGAAAAAAAAAAAATAGTGCCCAAAACATTTTTTCACCCAGTACCTCAGAAATTAAACGATTTTACATGCCAGCAAAAAACGTTTAACATTAATAAATTGAGTGTTATTAAAAAGCCTGTTGCTAGTCCCTGCAAATTAGGCTAAAGTTTTATGCATACAGTATAATTCCAGTGAAGTGCCATTCCCCAGAATACTGAAGTGTAAAATATACATACATGACAGCCTGATACCAGTTGCTGCTACTGCATTTAAGGCTGAGTTTACATTATATCGGTATGGCAGAATTTTCTCATCAATTCCATTGTCAGAAAATAATAAGCTGCTACATACCTCTACATACCGCTGTCCCCTGATCTGAAGTTTACCTCTCCTCAGATGGCCGAGAAACAGCAATATGATCTTAACTACTCCGGCTAAAATCATAGAAAAACTCAGGTAGATTCTTCTTCAAATTCTACCAGAGAAGGAATAACACACTCCGGTGCTATTATAAAATAACAAACTTTTGATTGAAGGTATGAAACTAAGTATAATCACCACAGTCCTCTCACACATCCTATCTATTCGTTGGGTGCAAGAGAATGACTGGTAATGGCAGTTAGGGGAGGAGCTATATAGCAGCTCTGCTGGGTGAATCCTCTTGCACTTCCTGTTGGGGAGGAGTTAATATCCCATAAGTAATGGATGACCCTGGACTGGATACACTTAACAAGAGAAACAGAATTTATGCTTACCTGATAAATTACTTTCTCCAACGGTGGTGTCCGGTCCACGGCGTCATCCATAACTTGTGGGAATATCTCTTCCCCAACAGGAAATGGCAAAGAGTACAGCAAAAGCTGTCCATATAGTCCCTCCTAGGCTCCGCCCACCCCAGTCATTCGACCGACGGACAGGAGAAAAAATAGGGTGCCGTGGTGACTGTAGTTAAAGAAATAAATTTATCAAACCTGATTAAAAAACCAGGGCGGGCCCGTGGACCGGACACACCGTTGGAGAAAGTAATTTATCAGGTAAGCATAAATTCTGTTTTCTCCAACATTGGTGTGTCCAGTCCACGGCGTCATCCATAACTTGTGGGAACCAATACCAAAGCTTTAGGACACGGATGAAGGGAGGGAGCCAATCAGGTTACCTAAACAGAAGGCACCACGGCTGGCAAAACCTTTCTCCCAAAAATAGCCTCCGAAGAAGCAAAAGTATCAAATTTGTAGAATTTGGCAAAAGTGTGCAGGGAAAACCAAGTCGCTGCCTTACATATCTGATCAACAGAAGCCTCGTTCTTGAAGGCCCATGTGGAAGCCACAGCCCTAGTAGAGTGAGCTGTGACTCTTTCAGGAGGCTGCCGTCCGGCAGTCTCATAAGCCAATCGGGTGATGCTTTTCAGCCAAAAGGAAAGAGAGGTAGCAGTAGCTTTTTGACCTCTCCTTTTACCAGAATAGACGACAAACAGAGAAGATGTTTGTCTGAAATCCTTTGTTGCTTCTAGGTAAAACTTTAAAGCACGGACTACATCTAAATTGTGTAACAAACGTTCCTTCTTTGAAACTGGATTCGGACACAAAGAAGGTACAACTATTTCCTGGTTAATATTCTTGTTGGAAACAACCTTTGGAAGAAAACCAGGTTTTGTACGCAAAACGACCTTATCTGCATGGAACACCAGATAGGGCGGAGTACACTGCAGAGCAGATAACTCAGAAACTCTTCTAGCAGAAGAAATAGCAACTAAAAACAAAACTTTCCAAGATAACAACTTAATATCTATGGAATGTAAAGGTTCAAACGGAACCCCTTGGAGAACTGAAAGAACTAAATTTAACCACCACATACTCTTAACCATCTCCGTGGAGATGTTGCCTGTGCAACGGCAAAGAGAATGACTGGGGTGGGCGGAGCCTAGGAGGGACTATATGGACAGCTTTTGCTGTACTCTTTGCCATTTCCTGTTGGGGAAGAGATATTCCCACAAGTTATGGATGACGCCGTGGACCGGACACACCAATGTTGGAGAAAGACCCTTTACACAAACAGGAGCAAGCTGGAGTAGGTAGCTGACGGTATTCTCATAAAACTTTGGGGCTTGGTTAGGAGTCTAAAAATCAGAGCAATGTTATTTAAAAATAAGCAGAACTATACATTTTTTTTTTTTTTAAAAAAACTGTATGGGCTATATACGTAAATAGATCATCTACAAAACATTTATGGAAAGAAAAAATGAATGTATAATGTCCCTTTAGGTATTTTATACTTTCATGACTGAAAGTCCCCTTTATTTGTTCCACTGGTAAATCCTAACGTTTCACAAACACTAGGATTTACCATCACTTTAAGTTCACTCGTTAACTGAAAAATGTTCTGTGTGTTCTCACTTCAAGTGCAGTTATATTAATAGTGATATATGCTTCTTATTTGCCCAATTTCACATAATTTACTATTTGTGTTTTTACTTACATCATCTACTTAGATGTTTTTACTGGTTATTTTCTTAATACCTATTTGTTGAGATTTACGACTAAGCTAATAAAAATTTTGTGTTTCATTGTCTTACAATACCATGCATAGACTCCCAAGGTACTGTTAAACCTCTCCTTTTCTATAGTGAAAGATTTTAATGAATGTGAGGTCTCATCTATACTCCAACTGATTTTCTCTATCACTAATCCTTTTTATTTTTCCTGATCAACCTTTTTGCCTTTGTCAGTATTATCATTTTTCCTTTCTTTCAAATTTTGTACCTCTTTCTACTTTCTATTACTACCTCCCTCCTTTTCTTTGTACTACCTTTCCTAACTTCTATTTTTACTACCACTTCTTGCTACACAGTCACTATACTGAGTGATACGCTATCTCACTCCTTGCTAATCTCCGATTGTCTAAAGAACCCTCTTGGAGTGAGGTTTACTATATACCCTCTGTTACAGGAATGACCCGTTCCTCAAATATAAATTATATATATATATATATATATATATATATATATACACACATATATATATACATATATATATATATATATATATATATATATATATATATATATACATATATATATATATATATAATATATATATATATACACACATATATACATACACACACACCTTTCGTATAGCAACCCACAAAGTTAAAAACATATCTGCAGAGAAAAGGTGAAATGCTTTTCAATTGAACCTAGGTTATCTACCTTATTTTATGATCAGCATTTTCTCAGCTCAGAGTATAAATCTCCTTTAGACAGGGTATCTTGTTTGAACTCCTTCAATGTTATTGTGACAATAAAGGCAGACTCCTAATATTAATGGGTCTATATTTTGGTAGGCCCCTTACTATTGTGAATCTTTATGCTCCAAATCGCCCTGCTCCAGCCTTTTATCTAAATGCCCTAACCAAACTGATTGATGTAGCTAAAGGCCCTATTATTGTTGGTGGCGATGTTAATTCCCCAATATGCCCAGAAACACTCACAGGGAAATTGATTATTCGTTAACAAGAGATTAGAGCAAATTTGAAGGCCTTACAGACTAACCATATATTTTATACCTGGGAGGGTTAAACACCCAACTTTATGAAATTTTTACCTTTTTCTCTAATCCCCAGTGAATGCATTCACATGTGGAATACATATTTTGTGGCCAATCTCTTCTATTCTCCCTGGTTAATTCCAAAATATCCCAGACCCCTTGGTTGGATCATAACATGGTCATTAGTATTTTTACCTGGACTTCTAAACCTACAACTGGAGACTTAAGAATGTTATTTTTACTAACCCTCTACTACTACAACAATCTCTTACTGAGAAAACTAAAAAAAATTAATTTCAATTACCCTAATTCTACGTTTGCAGTAACCAATTGGGAGCCATATAAATATTACATTAGGGAGGGGAGGTCATACAATTAACACTGAGGCAACATAGACAAAAAGCTGAATTTTACTCTATGCTTGCAACCAACAAAACCCTAGTACAGCTAATCAACAATTATCTATCCTAAATACAAATTCCTACTCTGTCTGCTGATGATAAAAAAAAGAATGAGATTCCAATTTCACTCTGC
>NC_069501.1:480844508-480874508 GCF_027579735.1 Bombina bombina
GGTGGCAAGAGTGAGACTCTGCCCAGCGAATTATCTTTGAGACTTCCATCATCGCTAGGGAACTCCTTGTCCCCCCCTGATGGTTGATGTAAGCCACAGTCGTGATGTTGTCCGACTGAAACCTGATGAACCTCAGAGTTGCTAACTGAGGCCAAGCCAGAAGGGCATTGAAAACTGCTCTTAATTCCAGAATGTTTATTGGAAGGAGTCTCTCCTCCTGAGTCCATGATCCCTGAGCCTTCAGGGAATTCCAGACAGCGCCCCAACCTAGCAGGCTGGCGTCTGTTGTTACAATCGTCCAATCTGGCCTGCTGAAGGGCATCCCCCTGGACAGATGTGGCCGAGAAAGCCACCATAGAAGAGAATCTCTGGTCTCTTGATCCAGATTTAGCATAGGGGACAAATCTGAGTAATCCCCATTCCACTGACTTAGCATGCACAATTGCAGCGGTCTGAGATGCAGGCGTGCAAAAGGTACTATGTCCATTGCCGCTACCATTAAGCCGATTACCTCCATGCATTGAGCCACTGACGGGTGTTGAATGGAATGAAGGACACGGCAAGCATTTAGAAGTTTTGATAACCTGTCCTCTGTCAGGTAAATTTTCATTTCTACAGAATCTATAAGAGTCCCCAAGAAGGGAACTCTTGTGAGTGGCAATAGAGAACTCTTTTCTACGTTCACCTTCCACCCATGCGACCTTAGAAATGCCAGAACTAACTCTGTATGAGACTTGGCAGTTTGGAAACTTGACGCTTGTATCAGAATGTCGTCTAGGTACGGAGCTACCGCTATTCCTCGCGGTCTTAGTATACGCCAGAAGAGAGCCCAGAACCTTTGTAAAGATTCTTGGAGCTGTAGCTAACCCGAAGGGAAGAGCTACAAACTGGTAATGCCTGTTTAGGAAGGCAAACCTTAGATACCGGTAATGATCCTTGTGAATTGGTATGTGAAGGTAGGCATCCTTTAAATCCACTGTGGTCATGTACTGACCCTTTTGGATCATAGGTAAGATGGTCCGAATAGTTTCCATTTTGAACGATGGAACTCTTAGGAATTTGTTTAGGATCTTTAAGTCCAAGATTGGTCTGAAGGTTCCCTCTTTTGGGAACCACAAACAGATTTGAGTAAAACCCTTGTCCGTGTTCCGACCGCGGAACTGGGTGGATCACTCCCATTAGTAAAAGGTCTTGTACACAGCGTAGAAACGCCTCTTTCTTTATCTGGTTTGCTGACAACCTTGAAAGATGAAATCTCCCTTTTGGAGGAGAAGCTTTGAAATCCAGAAGATATCCCTGAGATATGATCTCTAACGCCCAGGGATTCTGGACATCTCTTGCCCAAGCCTGGGCGAAGAGAGAAAGTCTGCCCCCCACTAGATCCGTTTCCGGATCGGGGGCCCTCACTTCATGCTGTCTTAGGGGCAGCAGCAGGCTTTTTGGCCTGCTTGCCCTTGTTCCAGGACTGGTTAGGTTTCCAGCCCTGTCTGTAGCGAGCAACAGTTCCTTCCTGTCTTGGAGCGGAGGAAGTTGATGCTGCTCCTGCCTTGAAGTTACGAAAGGCACGAAAATTAGACTGTTTAGCCCTTGGCTTGGCCCTGTCTTGAGGCAGGGCATGGCCCTTACCTCCAGTAATGTCAGCGATAATTTCTTTCAAACCGGGCCCGAATAATGTCTGCCCTTTGAAAGGTATGTTAAGCAATTTAGATTTAGAAGTCACATCGGCTGACCAGGATTTAAGCCACAGCGCTCTACGCGCTTGAATGGCGAATCCGGAGTTCTTAGCCGTAAGCTTAGTTAAGTGTACTACGGCATCAGAAATAAATGAATTAGCTAGCTTAAGGACTTTAAGCTTGTCTATAATCTCATCCAATGGAGCTGAGCTAAGGGTCTCTTCCAGAGACTCAAACCAGAATACCACCGCAGCCGTGACAGGCGCAATGCATGCAAGGGGTTGTAATATAAAACCTTGTTGAACAAACATTTTCTTAAGTTAATCCTCTAACTTTTTATCCATTGGATCTGAAAAAGCACAGCTATCCTCCACCGGGATAGTGGTGCGCTTAGCCAGAGTAGAAACTGCTCCCTCCACCTTAGGGACTGTCTGCCATAAGTCCCGTGTGGTGGCGTCTATTGGAAACATTTTTCTAAATATAGGAGGAGGGGAAAAGGGCACACCGGGCCTATCCCACTCCTTGCTAATAATCTCTGTAAGCCTCTTAGGTATAGGAAAAACGTCAGTACACACCGGTACCGCATAGTATCTATCCAGCCTACATAATTTCTCTGGAATTGCAACCGTGTTACAATCATTCAGAGCCGCTAATACCTCCCCTAGTAATACACGGAGGTTCTCAAGCTTAAATTTAAAATTTGAAATGTCTGAGTCCAGTTTACTTGGATCAGATCCGTCACCCACAGAATGAAGCTCTCCGTCCTCATGTTCTGCAAATTGTGACGCAGTATCAGACATGGCTCTATTATTATCAGCGCACTCTGTTCTTACCCCAGAGTGATCGCGTTTACCCCTAAATTCTGGCAATTTAGATAGTACTTCAGTCATAACATTAGCCATGTCTTGCAAAGTGATTTGTAAGGGCCGCCCTGATGTACTTGGCGCCACAATATCACGCACCTCCTGAGCGGGAGGCGAAGGTACTGACATGTGAGGAGAGTTAGTCGGCATAACTTCCCCCTCGTTGTCTGGTGAAATTTTCTTTACATGTACAGATTGGCTTTTATTTAAAGTAGCATCAATGCAATTAGTACACAAATTTCTATTGGGCTCCACATTGGCCTTTAAACATATTGAACAAAGAGATTCATCTGTGTCAGACATGTTTAAACAAACTAGCAATGAGACTAGCAAGCTTGGAAAATACTTTTCAAATAAATTTACAAGCAATATAAAAAAACGTTACTGTGCCTTTAAGAAGCACAAAAAACTGTCACAAGTTGAAATAACAATGAACCAAATTAGTTATAGCAACCAAATTTTCACAGTAAATGCATTAAGTTAGCAAAGGATTGCACCCACCAGCAAATGGATGATAAACCCCTTAGTACCCAAAAACGGATAACAATTTAATATAAACGTTTTTATCACAGTCAAAACACACTCTCACAGGTCTGCTGTGAGTGATTACCTAGTGATTAACTAGTTTTGGAAACCCCTGGGCTCTGTAGAGACGTCCTGGATCATGGAGGAAGAAATAGGAAGACTGTGACTGAATTTTTACTGCGCAATAAAGCGCTAAAATAGGCCCCTCCCACTCATAATACAACAGTGGGGAAGCTCAGTAAACTGATTTTATTCAGAAACAATTGACAGCCATGTGGTAAAAATCATGCCCATAAAGTTTTATCACCAAGTACCTCAGAAAAAAACGATTAACATGCCAGTAAACGTTTTAAAAATAAAATTATGAAATGTTATTAATAAGCCTGCTGCTAGTCGCTTTCACTGCAGTGGAGGCTCAAATATAACTTAAATGTATACAGTATTTTCTTAGTGAAGTTCCATTCCCCAGAAATACCTCAGTGTAAACATACATACATATCAGCCTGATACCAGTCGCTACTACTGCATTTAAGGCTGCACTTACATTACATCGGTATTAGCAGTATTTTCTCAGTCAATTCCATTCCTTAGAAAATAATATACTGCAACATACCTCCTTGCAGGTGAACCCTGCCTGCTGTCCCCTGTTCTGAAGTTACCTCACTCCTCAGAATGGCCGAGAACAGCAAGTGGATCTTAGGTACGACCGCTAAGATCATACACAACTCAGGTAGATTCTTCTTCTAATGCTGCCTGAGAAAAAACAACACACTCCGGTGCTGTTTAAAATAACAAACTTTTGATTGAAGAAATAAAAACTAAGTTTAACAACCACAGTCCTCTCACACATCCTATCTATTAGTTAGGTGCAAGAGAATGACTGGGTATGACGTAGAGGGGAGGAGCTATATAGCAGCTCTGCTTGGGTGAACCTCTTGCACTTCCTGTTGGGGAGGAGATATAATCCCATAAGTAATGGATGACCCGTGGACTGACTACACTTAACAGGAGAAATTGCATGCTCTTTCTGAATTACAAAAGAAAAAATTTGGGTACAGTGTCCCTTTAAACGGATTAGTCACTAAATACTTGTACATTTACTGTTTGTCTATCTGTCATACATGCAAAGAATAAGTATTTATTGCTGAATCTATACAACTATGTGACTGAAAACACAACTGAAAATATGTTGTATGCATTTAATACATTCAGAAACAATACAAGTATATACTTTATTATGATTGTATCATGTGACTTTATCACCTAAGATACAATTCCTAAACCTATCATAACTACTGTTGTATTTTTTAAATACTTTTAAAGGCCAGTTTGTATATTCATTACATATTTATCCAAGCAGATATTTTGCTTTAATAACTGTCAATCACCAAAGAAGATGTTTAAGGTTAAACAACTACCTACTGACAAACTATCATACAGTGAAGGATATTTTTTTCTGATATAAACACTTTAATCACCTGACTTGCAAAATAATGTCTTATATATATATATATATATATATATATATATATATATATATATATATATATATATATATATATATATATATGTAATATGTATGTATATGTATGTATGTATGTGTGTGTGCGTGTGTGTGACCAGAGTGAATGCAAGCCCTGGTGAACAAATACTTAAAAAAGAATTTTTTTTTATTTTTTTACACCCTGCCCAAAAAATATTATGTCTAAAAAAAGGCCTTAAACCTGGCCACACAATGCAAGCTCTCAATCTAACAAACTGGGAACAAGTGATGGGTGCACAGGCTTATGTAATCACCCTAGACATATACAAAACACAGAAGGGGACTGCACTCTCACACCGGACTGGGTACACATCCCATGACACTGCAACATGCACAGCCCTGGGCCTTGCACCCAGACCTGTCTGAGGTTAAAGGGACATGAAACCCACATTTTTTCTTTCATGATTTAGAAAGAGCATGCAATTTTAAACAACTTTCTAATTTACTTCTATTATCTAATTTGCTTTATTCTCTTGATATTCTGTACTGAAAAGCATATCTAGATAGGCGCAGTAGCTGCTGATTGGTGGCTGCACATAGACGCCTCTTGTGATTGGCTCACCCATGTACATTGCAATTTCTTTAACGAAGGATATCTAAAAAATGAAGCAAATTAGAATGTTGTTTAAAATTGGATTCTCTACCTGAATTTTGAAAGAAAAATTTTGGGTTTAGTGTCCCTTTAACTGCCTGTGACTCTGGGGACAGTGCAGCTTCCTGAAAGTGCTATTGTGCACCCAGGGCTGTGCATGTTGCAGTGTCATGGGATGTGTACCCAGTCCAGTCTGAGAGTGCAGTCCCCTTACGTGTTATATATATATATCCCAGTGCATATAAAAACATAATTTATGCTTACCTGATAAATGTATTTCTCTTGTAGTGTGTTCAGTCCACGGGTCATCCATTACTTATGGGATATATTCTCCTTCCCAACAGGAAGTTGCAAGAGGATCACCCAAGCAGAGCTGCTATATAGCTCCTCCTCTCACATGTCATATCCAGTCATTCGACCGAAACAAGACAAGAAAGGAGAAACTATAAGGTGCAGTGGTGACTGGAGTTATAATTTTAAAATTTAGAACCTGCCTCAAAAAAAGACAGGGCGGGCCGTGGACTGAACACACTACAAGAGAAATAAATTTATCAGGTAAGCATAAATTATGTTTTCTCTTGTTAAGTGTGTTCAGTCCACGGGTCATCCATTACTTATGGGATACCAATACCAAAGCTAAGTACACGGATGATGGGAGGGACAAGGCAGGAACATTAAACAGAAGGAACCACTGCCTGTAGAACCTTTCTCCCAAAACCAGCCTCAGAAGAAGCGAAAGTGTCAAATTTGTAAAATTTGGAAAAAGTATGAAGTGAAGACCAAGTTGCAGCCTTGCAAATCTGTTCAACAGAAGCCTCATTCTTAAAAGGTCCAGGTGGAAGCCACAGCTCTAGTGGAATGGGCTGTAATTCTTTCAGGAGGCTGCTGTCCAGCAGTCTCATAGGCTAAACGTATTATGCTACGAAGCCAAAAAGAGAGAGAGGTAGCCGAAGCCTTTTGACCTCTCCTCTGTCCAGAGTAAACGACAAACAGAGAAGAAGTTTGTCTAAAATCTTAAGTTGCCTGTAAGTAGAACTTCAGAGCACGGACCACGTCTAGATTATGCAAAAGACGTTCCTTCTTTGAAGAAGGATTAGGACATAACGATGGAACAACAATCTCTTGATTGATATTCCTGTTAGAAACAACCTTAGGTAAAAACCCAGGTTTAGTACGCAGAACTACCTTGTCTGAATGAAAGATCAGATAAGGAGAATCACAATGTAAGGCAGATAACTCAGAGACTCTTCGAGCCGAGGAAATAGCCATCAAAAACAACTTTCCAAGATAAAAGCTTAATATCAATGGAATGAAGGGGTTCAAACGGAACACCTTTAAGAACTTTAAGAACCAAGTTTAAGCTCCACGGAGGAGCAACAGCTTTAAACACAGGTTTAATTCTAGCCAAAGCCTGACAAAAGGCCTGGACATCTGGATGCTCTGCCAGACGTTTGTGTAAAAGAATAGACAGAGCTGAAATCTGTCCCTTTAGCGAACTAGCGGATAAACCCTTTTCTAAACCCTCTTGTAGAAAAGCTAATATCCTAGGAATCCTAACCTTACTCCATGAGTAACTCTTGGATTCGCACCAATATAAATATTTACGCCATATCTTATGGTAAATTTTTCTTGTCACAGGTTTCCGAGCCTGTATTATCAATAACCGAATCCGAAAACCCACGCTTTGATAGAATCAAGCGTTCAATTTCCAGGCAGTCAGCCTCAGAGAAATTAGGTTTGGATGGTTGAAAGGACCCTGAATTAGAAGGTCCTGCCTCAGAGGAAGAGACCATGGTGGACAGGGCGACATGTCCACTAGGTCTGCATACCAGGTCCTGCGTGGCCACGCAGGCGCTATCAGAATTACCGATGCCCTCTCCTGTTTGATCCTGGCAATCAGCCGAGGTAGCAACGGAAATGGTGGAAACACATAAGCTATGTTGAAAACCCAAGGGGCTGCTAATGCATCTACCAGCACCGCTCCAAGGTCCCTGGACCTGGATCCGTAACAAGGAAGCTTCGCGTTCTGGCGAGATGCCATGAGATCCAGATCCGGTTTGCCCCAACGACGAATCAGTTGAGCAAATACCTCCGGGTGAAGTTCCCACTCTCCCGGATGAAAAGTCTGGCGACTTAGGAAATCCGCCTCCCAGTTCTCTACGCCTGGGATGTGAATCGCTGACAGGTGGCAAGAGTGAGACTCTGCCCAGCGAATTATCTTCGAGACCTCCAACATGATGATTGATGTAAGCCACAGTCGTGATATTGTCCGACTGAAATCTGATGAACCTCAGCTTTGCTAACTGAGGCCAAGCCAGAAGAGCATTGAATATTGCTCTTAATTCTAGAATGTTTATTGGGAGGAGTTTCTCCTCCTGAGTCCACGATCCCTGAGCCTTCAGGGAATTCCAGACTGCTCCCCAGCCTAGAAGGCTGGCATCCGTTGTTACAATCGTCCAATCTGGCCTGCGAAAGGTCATTCCTTTGGACAGATGAACCGGTGACAACCACCAGAGAAGCGAATCTCTGGTCTCCTGGTCCAGATTTAGCAAAGGGGACAGATCTGAGTAATCCCCGTTCCATTGACTGAGCATGCATAGTTGCAGCGGTCTGAGATGCAGGCGCGCAAATGGCACTATGTCCATTGCCGCTACCATTAAGCCGATTACCTCCATGCACTGAGCTACCGATGGGCTTGGAATGGAATGAAGGACACGGCAAGCATTGAGAATCTTTGATAACCTGGACTCCGTCAGGTAAATCTTCATCTCTACAGAATCTATAAGAGTCCCTAGAAAAGGAACCCGTGTGAGTGGTAACAGAGAAATCTTTTCCACATTCACTTTCCACCCATGCGACCTCAGAAATGCTAGAACTATCTCTGTATGAGACTTTGCATTCTGAAAACTTGACGCTTGTATCAGAATGTCGTCTAGGTACGGAGCCACCGCTATGCCTCGTGGTCTTAGTACCGCCAGAAGTGAGCCCAGAACCTTCGTAAAAATTCTCGGGGCCGTGGCTAACCCGAAGGGAAGAGCCACAAACTGGTAATGCCTGTCTAGAAAGGCAAACCTCAGGTACCGATAATGATCTTTGTGAATCGGTATATGAAGGTAAGCATCCTTTAAGTCCACCGTGGTCATATATTGACCCTCTTGGATCATGGGTAGGATGGTTCGAATGGTTTCCATCTTGAACGATGGTACCCTTAGGAATTTGTTTAAGATCTTTAAGTCCAAGATTGGTCTGAAGGTTCCCTCTTTTTTGGGAACCACAAATAGATTTGAGTAAAATCCTTGTCCCTGTTCCGATCGCGGAACTGAGTGGATCACCCCCATGATTAAGAGGTCTTGTACACATTGTAGAAATGCCTCTCTCTTTACTAGGTTTGTCGATAACCTCGAAAGATGGAACCTCCCTTGTGGAGGAGAGGATTTGAAATCCAGAAGGTATCCCTGAGATATAATCTTTAACGTCCAGGGATCCTGCACATTTCTTGCCCAAGCCTGGGCAAAGAGAGAAAGTCTGCCCCCCACTAAATCCGTCTCTGGATAGGGGGCCCTGACTTCATGCTGTCTTAGGGGCGGGAGTAGGCTTTCTGGCCTGCTTGCCCTTGTTCCATGACTGGTTGCCTTTCCAACCTTGTCTGTAACGAGCAGTAGTTCCTTCCTGTTTTGGAGCGGAGGAAGTCGACGCTGCTCCTGCCTTGAAGTTACGAAAGGCACGAAAATTAGACTGTTTGGCCTTTGGTTTGGCCCTGTCCTGAAGAAGGGCGTGGCCCTTACCTCCCGTAATGTCAGCAATAATTTCCTTCAAGCCGGGCCCGAATAAGGTCTGCCCTTTGAAAGGAATGTTAAGTAGCTTAGACTTGGAAGTTACATCCGCTGACCAGGATTTAAGCCAGAGCGCTCTGCGCGCCTGTATGGCGAATCCGGAATTTTTAGCCGTAAGTTTGATTAGATGTACTACGGCATCTGAAACAAACGCATTAGCTTGCTTAAGGGCTCTAACTTTGCTCAAGGCCTCATCCAACGGCTCTGTGCGAATCGCCTCTTCCAGAGACTCAAACCAGAATGCCGCTGCAGCCGTGACAGGCGCAATGCATGCAAGAGGCTGCAATATAAAACCCTGTTGAACAAACATTTTCTTAAGATAACCCTCTAATTTTTTATCCATTGGATCTGAGAAAGCACAGCTATCCTCCACCGGGATAGTGGTACGCTTGGCTAATGTAGAAACTGCTCCCTCCACCTTAGGGACCGTCTGCCATAAGTCTCGTGTGGTGGCGTCTATAGGGAACATTTTTCTAAATATCGGGGGAGGGGAAAAAGGCACACCGGGTCTATCCCACTCCTTACTGATAATTTCTGTAAGTCTTTTTGGTATAGGAAAAACGTCAGTACACACCGGTACCGCATAGTATCTATCCAACCTACACAATTTCTCTGGAATTGCCACCGTGTCGCAATCATTCAGAGCTGCTAATACCTCCCCTAGTAACACACGGAGGTTCTCAAGCTTAAATTTAAAATTTCTGAATCCGGTCTCCCCGAATCAGAACCGTCACCGACAGAATGAAGCTCACCGTCCTCATGTTCTGCAAGTTGTGACGCAGTATCAGACATGGCTCTCGTGTCATCAGCGCGCTCTGTCCTTAACCCAGAGCTATCGCGTTTGCCCCTTAATTCGGGCAAATTATATAATACTTCTTTCATAACATTAGCCATATCATGTAAAGTGATTTGTAAGGGCCTAGATGTACTAGGTGTATCAATCCTACGCATCTCCCGAGCGGGAGACGCAGGTACTGACACGTGAGGAGAGTTAGGCGGCATAACTTCCCGCTCGTTTTCTGGTGATAGCTTCTTTATCGGTACAGATTGACTTTTATTCAAAGCAATATCAATACAATTGGTACACATCGTTCTATTGGGCTCCACATTGGCTTTTGAACATGATGAACAAACTGTTTCCTCTGAATCAGACATGTTAAAACAGACTTAGCAATGAAAATAACAAGCTTGGAAATCACTTTCAATAAGTTTTACAAGCAATATAAAAAACGCTGCAGCGCTTCAAAAATACAGATATAATTAAACAATTCTTAACAAGAAGTGTACTATTAGCAGAGGATTGCACCCATTAGCAAAAGGATGATTAACCCCTCGATACCCAAAACGGATAAAACAGATATCAATTAAGATTTAACGCTTTTAATCACAGTCAGCACACTGTCACAGATCTGCTGTGACTGATTACCTCCCTCACAAATGAAATTTGCAGACCCCTGAGCTCTCTAGAGACGTCCTGGATCAAGGAGGAAGAAGCAGAAAGACTGTGCAATAATTTTAACTGCGCAACAAGGCGCTAAAACAAGGGCCCTCCCACTTCAATCACAACAGTGGGAGCCCTGATATAACTGTTTCCATGCAGAAAAATATGTTAGCCATGTGGAAAAAATCATGCCCAAAGCGATTTATCACCAAAGTACCTCACAAAAAACTAATAACATGCCAGTAAACGTTTTATTAAAAAACAACATTTTTCAATGTCATGCAAAGCTATCACTAAGCCTGCTACCAGTCGCTACCACTGCAGAGAAGGCTTAAGTATTATTTCAGTGTTAACAGTATTTTCTCAGTCAAATTCTAGTCCCTAGAATATAACTCGACTGCGCATACATTTATCAGCCTGATACCAGTTGCTACTACTGCATTTAAGGTTGTACTTACATCATACGGTAACAGCAGTATTTTCTTAGTCAATTCCATTCCCAGAAAATAAAGTACCGCACATACCTCATTTGCGGAGGACCCCGCATGCTGAAGTTACCCCACTCCTCAGAATGTCGAGAACAGCCAGTGGATCTTAGTTACGCCTGCTAAGATCATAGATTAAAAACGCAGGCAGTTTCTTCTTCCAAATATTGCCTGAGATAGAAAAACAGCACACTCCGGTGCCATTTAAAATAACAAACTTTTGATTGAAGAATAGTTAAGTAAAAACTCCAGCTCCTCTCGCGACCTCCTTCTTTGTTGAGGGTTGCAAGAGAATGACTGGGTATGTGAGGGGAGGAGCTATATAGCAGCTCTGCTTGGGTGATCCTCTTGCAACTTCCTGTTGGGAAGGAGGAGAATATATCCCATAAGTAATGGATGACCCGTGGACTAAACACACTTAACAAGAGAAACTTATATTTACACTATACTGCAGTCTATTAAGTGTGCAATAGCATTTTGTCTTAAAAAAAAAAAAAAACTATGTACATGGCTTAATTAAAAAATACTTTATTGCTAAAAAAATGCTAACCATCATCTGAGCCTTCAGTGAGTCATAATATTTTTACTGGTGTCTGTATGTATATATGTACGTACATATACATATATATATTCCAAGGATAGCACAATCTCACTTGAATTATTGCCAAGGTGCACTGCAGAAAATAATCCACAATTCGTCCAATGATGCAGGCACTCACTGGTCTTTTAGTAAAACATGATAATTTATTTAATCCATTTAAAAAGACATACATGACGTTTTGGTGCATTCCTGCACCTTTATCAAATGTCACCAAAATACATTTGCATTCCTGCACCTTTATCAAATGTCACCAAAATACATTTACAACAAATGACTTAAAAACTCCTAACAAACTTACTCCTAACATGCTCTTAAAGGGACACTGAACCCAAAAAAATTATTTTGTGATTCAGATAGAGCATGCAATTTTAAGCAACTTTCTAATTTACTCCTATTATCAATTTTTCTTCATTCTCTTGCTATCTTTATATAAAAAAGAAGGCATCTAAGCTGTTTTCTTGGTTCAGACCTCTGGACAGCAGTTTTTGATTGGTTGATGAATTTATCCACCAATCAGCAAGGACAACCTAGATTGTTCACCAAAAATGGGCAGGCATCTAAACTTACATTCTTGCATTTCAAATAAAGATACCAAGAAAATAAAGAACATTTGATAATAGGAGTAAATTAGAAAGTTGCTTATAATTTCATGCTCTATCTGAATCACAAAAGAAAAAAAATGGGTTCAGTGTCCCTTTAAGTAATCCTCGTATTCAATGAACGGCCTCTGCTTTGCCGCCAGCGGGATTGGACGTCTGACATCATCCATGCGCATCCCTGTGCGCGACGTCCTCACCACAGTACCCCCATTGCTATAGTAACCAATATACATATGTGGCAATATCAGCTGTTAGCCTATGTCAAGTGCTATGCGGTCGCCGCTGTTATACTAACACAGGTATATGGGAACTCTAAGTGTTGATGCCGGATTACTCGGATAACTTATGCAACAATACTGAGCTCCTACCTGCAGGAGTATCCCAGCGACGCTCGCCATTTATTGAACCATAAGTATAAAAATGAAAATAAAAACACTCTATGTGACTAATCAAATACACCTCTAGCTCTTATTCCCTCAATCTGTGCTGAATGTACTACCTATTATAATACAGTATCGTGCCCTAAGTCTATATCCTGCCTTTTTCAACTACAATTTTTAAATACCATTTAAACTAATTTAATGTACTCCATGCCTCATAGGGTTATTGTAGAAACTATTTTTCACAGTGAAACCCATATATCACTCAAGTCCACAGGAATCTCAATCCATCGGGATATATCCAGATAGTATGAACAACCTCATTTATTGTTCTTCTTAGTAGAAGGGGCTTAAATCCAGGGAGGTATTTAGGCCTCTAGGTGTTAGAGTGTCCAATCTGTAAACCCATTTACTCTCACACTGAAGTAATAGCTTTCCTCGGTTGCCTCCCCAAGGCATAGGGAGTATGTGATCTATGAGCATAGACTTCAGGCTTGAGACAGCATGTTTAAAATTGGCTACAGTGCCGTACCACTGGTTGTTCAGATTCTCCCGTACGGAGTGCCTCACGTATAGCACAACGGTGATTCTCCATGCGTTCCCGGAAAGTTGTCACCGTCTTTCCAATGTAAACCCTGGAGCACGGGCAGATCAGCATATATATTCACAAACGTGCTGGTGCACGATAATCAATGTCTAATTTCAAACCTGTGATTGTTATGTGTATGCTGAAATGAGCTACCCCTAAGCATGCCATTACACGTGACGCAGCCTCCACATGGGAAGCAGCCCATTTTCATTGTCTTCAACCATGTGTCCTTCCTGTAATGTTTCACAGGATCCGATTTAACCAGTATGTCCCTCAAATTATTGGATCTCCGGTATGCTATTCTGGGGGCAGGAGTCCTTGCAAAGGGGAGCGTGGGATCAGTTCCCACCACTGGCCAATGTTTACTGTTACAAACTGCTATTTGTAACTGGCCCTTTAAATGGAAAATTGCCCTGCTTCCCTGGATTTTGGAGAAGCTTATTTGCCAGACTCCTTCCACATGACTATGGCCCCTGGAAGATTGTGCCCCTGAGAACATATTAACTCTTATTGGGTGTGTATGGCCCTTTAAGAACCATCTGGGGACATATTGTGACTTTGATGAACAATGCCCCTTTAAGACTATGTCCCCAGACCTGTGAAATGACTTGTCCCTGGCTTTCTCCCACTTGGTTCAGTTTCATTGTGTGCCATTAAGAGTTAATTTTGTTCAATTCTAAATACAAGTTTGCTGGGATCAGCTCTAATTAGGTTTAGTGACTTTCCCATTGTCTAATCAGACTAGTATTGATAAGGTGGACTGCATTGTTTTATTGTGTGTAAAATGTTATCTGCTAAAGTAATGTTGTGGCCTGTCAAAGGGAGTGTCTCTCTATCTAATATCAAATGTGTGATGGGGGATTTTATGCCTCCCCCTGAGAGTGTCCTGTTTGCATGTAACCTCAATAAAAAGCAGGCTGTGTGCTCCAGCACTTCAGACCTATTTTTGACCCTCTAACTTGCAGCTTTGACTCATGTTTGTAGGGGACAGCTTATAATCACTACAGGGATTGCTATGCTCTTCATACTCCCTTAGCTACAGGGATTGCTACAGAAGGAAGAGGTTCACCTACTGGAGCTTGGTCATAGGTCCAGGCCGCAGAGCAGACGGCGAGATACCAGCCCAGCAGCGGTGGTTCATAGAGTTTGCATTACTTATGGTGGCTACGCAGCAGTTATAGAGTCTACGGTGCTGCTGCTCCTTTGGTGAGCGCTAGGAGCATCCTTTCCTACGGTCCAACTTCCAGCCAGCCTGGAGGCAACCGTAACATTTGGCGGCAGCGGTGGGATTGGCGTCCTAGCGCAAGGAGCAGCACCACAACAGCACTGTTATCGTAGGAAAGTTATTGAGGGCAACGCTAGCCACTGCGCAGCGTCCCTACCTACAGCAGCATGGAGCTGACAAGACACTGGTCAGAACCCTGTGAAGAGCACCTCAACCTGATCCGTCGCTATGAGGGCGCGGATTTCGTTCCAGAGGTAAAGAGGCGGCTAGTCCGATATGGTCCAGACCCTGCGCAGGAGGTAGTCAGTCGCCTCATCCGGGAATTGGCTACTGAGAACGAAGCAGCACGAGCCTTTGAGCGCCCACTGTGGAGTTTGGGGGTATGGACACCTGCTCTCCAGCGGCAGGCTGAGTTACAGGGGGCAGAGACAGTTGGTCCTGTCCCCCAGCAGCAGAGGAATATGCAGGGAATTGTGAGCCCAGACTCCATTCCCCAGCGGCTGGAAGTATGTAAGGGAGAGGAGAGCAGCGACCTCCCTCCCCAGCGGCAGTATACTGTGCAGAGGGAAGAGACAACCGGTCTCCTTCCCCAACCCCAACCAGAGATACCAGAGGCAGCAGGCCTCATAGACTGGTCCTGGGAGGACCCCCAGAAGGCAGGTGGAGATGGGACCGCAGTCTCTCTACCGGCCCTACAGGGATGCTGGGCAGGCGGCCCAGATCCCCAGCGACAGACCCAGCTACAGGGAGGGGAGAGCATCGACCTCCCTCCCCAGCCGGAGTGTGCCTTCCAGGGAGAGGAGACAACCGGTCTCTCTCCCCAGCCGCAGCATGTTCCACAGGAAGCGGAGAGCATCGACCTCCCTTCCCAACGGCCGCCGGAGTATCAGGAGGAGGAGGTAAGCCAATCTCCCCCTCCCCAGCTAACTCCTAACTTGGGCCCAGGGTTAACAGTGGAGATGTTAACCCCCACATTCCCTTTGCCACCGGGCAGGACTATGCCCCAATTCCCCCAGCAGAAGAGCTGGCATCAGGACAGAGCGCTGCTGGCCTCTGCCCTACAGACCTTGTCCTTGTTACAGGACTGGCCTGCAAACCCCTCACCCCAGCAGAAGCGCTGGCACCAGGGCAGAGTGCCGCTGGCCTCTGCCCCCCAAGTACCATCAGCTATTTGCCCAGCTGCGCCAGGAAGGCCGAGGATGCTACACTTTCATCCTACAACCTGGAACTTACAGGCCAGTACTACGTATTGTGGGGGGGCTACTTTGCTGCTAACGATTATTTGTGGGTGGGTTGCGAGACTAACTTAGGCACTGACCGGCAGAAGGTCAGGTGCCTGGTTAGTCTCCCTCCAAAAGGGGAGATATGTTACAAACTGCTATTTGTAACTGGCCCTTTAAATGGAAAATTGCCCTGCTTCCCTGGATTTTGGAGAAGCCTATTTGCCAGACTCCTTCCACATGACTATGGCCCCTGGAAGATTGTGCCCCTGAGAACATATTAACTCTTATTGGGTGTGTATGGCCCTTTAAGAACCATCTGGGGACATATTGTGACTTTGATGAACAATGCCCCTTTAAGACTATGTCCCCAGACCTGTGAAATGACTTGTCCCTGGCTTTCTCCCACTTGGTTCAGTTTCATTGTGTGCCATTAAGAGTTAATTTTGTTCAATTCTAAATACAAGTTTGCTGGGATCAGCTCTAATTAGGTTTAGTGACTTTCCCATTGTCTAATCAGACTATAAATGTTATCTGCTAAAGTAATGTTGTGGCCTGTCAAAGGGAGTGTCTCTCTATCTAATATCAAATGTGTGATGGGGGATTTTATGCCTCCCCCTGAGAGTGTCCTGTTTGCATGTAACCTCAATAAAAAGCAGGCTGTGGGGGGCGGAGCCTACACTCAAAGCGGCAAGACGCGTCTTGGTGAAGCTCCGGGAGTTTGAAAAGATATTTATAAGTTACCAACAGCTAACTAATAATAACTTGGACATTTAAGCAGGTTTATAACTCTGAGACTTAGCAGCCTCTACGAGCGGATGATGCGACTGTGTTCTGCCTATTTTCTTTGAGTCAGCTACACTGCGGTTCTGCATACAAGCCCAGAAGCCATCTTGAAACTTCTTGTAACCACGCTGGGACGACCAGAAGAACTGGACTTTGTACAGGCATTGCAGTGCAGGTCTGGGGCTGCCGCAAAATAACCCCCCCCGAACACCGGGGTTACGAAATCCTAGAATAGGATCATTTTAGACTTTCTTCTCTATTATAATGAGGGAATCATCTATATTTGTGAAGCAGCAGTAATCAGAGCCAGAGTTTTACAGAGCGACTTTACCTGAATCTGCTATAAAAAAATAAATAAATAAAAAAAAAAAAAATGGAAGCTTTAGACAGATGGGAGCAAAGAATGACCCAGCTCATATACGTCCATTTCCAGAGCCTGGAGGAAGAGCTGAGTAACCTTCTCTTTGCAGCGCGATCTAATAAAGACTCCCCACAGACAATGTTACTTAGATCAAGAAGGGAAACCGATCGTAGGATTGCGTCCTCTAGACCAGGTCTGCCTTTGATAAAATCCTCCCCCCCTGATTACCCGGTGTGTGACACCAGGTTAGCCGGCCAAGAAAGTCTGCTCACCCTGAAATTACAGCCGGAAAGCCGCACAACCTCAGAAGTACAAATCTGTGACGCGACATTGCCTTTATTTGGGGCTCTGATAAGGGATGTTCATGAGGAGAGAGTTGCGACGTGTCCGGTTCCAACAAGGGAGATGGCTTCTCCATATGATGCTTTAGCGACAGCTGGAACTGCAACGGAGAAGGGGTGGAGGTCCCGCATGAGATCCATGGTACTTAAGTCCCCATATATGTCTTGCGGAGGCAAGATCACACATCCTCATTTGCCTGCAACCGGGGGTGAGAGAAAACTGGCTGTGGAGCTACTTACAGCTCTGGAAGTCAAAGGCCCTAAGAGAACAAGGCGATCGCAAGTAACCAAATCTCAGACCAGGGGATTTCCTTATGCAGGGCTCTGCATTTTGAGGAGCGTCATGCAAGATGAAAGGGATAAGTGGAACATGTGCTCCTTGTGCTCAGGACTCTGCAATAAACTGAGCCCTTTACAGGTACCCCGACATGGAGTGGGCTAAGGGGGCCTGAAATTATGAAGCCCTGCATGTGAGATTCATTCTCGAGACTGTTGAGGGGCACGTATCCTGAGGAGTCCCTTTAACGCTATTACAGGACACCATTGGGCCACCTATAGGTCCAAAACATAGTGAGTCGCTTATATTTCACAGTGACACTTTCGGTATTATAAGTTCTGTACTAGATACATACGTTATAGTATTTATGAAGTCTTTTTGTCTGAACCCTCACTTTTTGTTATCGTGAATTTTGCCCGACTCCCTGCATAGTGTTATATCTGGTCCCTGGGCGACTCCTATACCAGTTGTTCTAGCGGTGGGCAGGATCTAATGTTAATTCAATAGATAGTTATATAGGAATAGCTCTGTTTGCTGTCTAATTGTATGTTAAAACTTGTTATGGGCAGTAGATATTATATCCTACAATAATCCACTTTACTATAATTTTAAACAGTAACTGAAATAGCTGGCTGGAAAACTCAGAGTACCTGTCTACATTGCTAGCAGATAAATGTGAAATGACTCTTTGGTTGGAGGGAGTTTACAGGCAGTCTGAGGTAGTACTGATAACCTGTAATAGGCACAGTCCAGTTAATGCTTTAGCCTCATTTAGTCTAAGTTACTTTAGATGTGGGAGGTAGACATTTTGTGCTATAATAATCCACCCTGTTATATGTGTATATAGTGATTTCAATGACTGCTTGTGTAGCTCAATATTTCTACCTATATTGTTAGCAGTTTAGTGCGCTACCCTACATTGCAGGTCACTTACTACTTCCCCTTAACTGAAATGCCTCTTTAGTTAGAGTGAGCTCTTACACAGTCAGGAGTTTTATAATGTGCACATAATAGTCATAGTTTAGCTAACCCTTTGACTTAAGTTAGCCTAAGTTTATTGGCGATAGACATCTTACACTACTACAACCCTCTTTACTAAGTTTCCAGTATTTTATATGGCTGCTTGAAAAATTCAGAATACATAGCTATATGTTTTGTAGTTAAATGGATTACCCTATGATTGCAACACAGACTGCTACACTTATTCTTTAACCGAAATACCCTTCCGTGTGATTTAGCTCAGACACAGTCAGATGTTGTACTTATAATCTACAATAGCTATAGCTTAGTTAATGTTAACCCCAATTAGTTGCAAATTCCTGTAGCCCTGAATGAACAATACAATACAGCGTTGGAGTTTTATTCTCCTTCTGGCTAGAGGTGCCATCTGCGGCCGGGGTGGCGCCTTTGGGTCTAGAGGATTAGTAATTCTAATGTTTTATAATACCCTCACGGTAATAGCCTTAATACCAGTAGGCAACTACACGCAGGCAAGAATACTTACTGTGCTTAACTACCTCACCACCTAGTTCTCTTTCCTGGTTAAGGGTCTCCAAAAATACTTTAATACTTTTATATATGCATTTAGAAATACTCGCTCAGTGGAGCTAGAGGCCTATCTGTGCCCTTTTAGCTTGTTCCCCCTTATGTGCCTTTTCGGGGTATTACAGCTAAATTTCTGTCTCAATTGGTTACTTTTAAGTTCCTCTAATGATGGTTCCCCTCCCTTTTATGTCTACTAATTTTAGAAAATGGGTCCACAAGCGGCCCCTGTATTCTCGTTTCTTCGCATTTCCCCTTTTATTCTTACTTAGCAATCAGAGGCCCATGAGTGGCTGGTTCATTCTCACAGAGGGAATTTACTAATCCAGTTATGATATTATATGTTATTTGTTTATCAAAAAAGAAAATAGAGGTTAGTATCTTGGGACTCAAGAGTAGTCTCATTGTGTGCATGATAACTCTCTCCAGATCCATATTTAATTAAAAGGTCCAAAAGCGGCCTCATGTGCCATACAGAGAGTTCCCAGTACAACAAGCAAACTGTATGTTACAACTTATTCAATTGCAAAGGGAAATTACTCTGTGTATCAGGTTTAATGTGTATTCATAACATGTTTGGAAAATAGTTCACTGTACATTTTTATTGATATGCTTGGATTGTATGTCTTGCTTTATACCTCAATAAAAAGTTTTAAAAATAAAAAAAAAAAAAAAATAAAAAAAAAAAAGCAGGCTGTGTGCTCCAGCACTTCAGACCTATTTTTGACCCTCTAACTTGCAGCTTTGACTCATGTTTGTAGGGGACAGCTTATAATCACTACAGGGATTGCTATGCTCTTCATACTCCCTTAGCTACAGGGATTGCTACAGAAGGAAGAGGTTCACCTACTGGAGCCTGGTCATAGGTCCAGGGCGCAGAGCAGACGGCGAGATACCAGCCCAGCAGCGGTGGTTCATAGAGTTTGCATTACTTATGGTGGCTACGCAGCAGTTATAGAGTCTACGGTGCTGCTGCTCCTTTGGTGAGCGCTAGGAGCATCCTTTCCTACGGTCCAACTTCCAGCCATCCTGGAGGCAACCGTAACATTTACGTACAGCCTTGGTTAAATGCTCACAAATTGGTGAATATGTTGTGACCATATTCAACTGTCCTGAGCCCAATTTGGCTCCTTTTTCTTTGTTAGTAGCCCCAATAGGGTCCAATAGTTCTCCCTGAATCTTCCTTACCGTCTCCCTGGCATAGCCCCTCTCTACCAGCTTGTCACCCATCTCTTTCAGTTGTTTCTGCATCATGGGTATCTCACTGTTATTTCTGATAACCCGAGTGAGCTATGTACCGTGTGTAGTGTTTTATATTAACAATGTCAAATGGCTTCATATATTCCTGCTCGTACCAAGCCATATAAAGATTAGCGTAAGTGGGTGCCACATTTGACCCCATTGCAGTTCCTGCCACCTGTAGGTAATAATCTCCTTCGAATTTGAAATAATTATTCACCAGACAATAAGTCAACATTTCACATAGGAATTCTATAGGTGGACCCTTATAGAAAGTGTTCCCTGTCACCATGGATCTGACAGCCCCCACTCCCTCCAAATGAGGGATCACCGTGTATAGGCTGTCCACATCCATGGTGACAAGGATGTCCCCACTTTGTAAATCTACATATTCCTTAAGTGTTTTGATCATGTCTGGAGAATCTTTCAAATAAGATTGAGTGTGCTTGACTACCTCTTGGAGGTGTGAATCAATATAAATGGCCAGATTGGACAACACCGAACTCCTGGCAGATACAATCAGTCTGCCAGGAGGGTTCTATAAGGTTTTATGTACCTTAGGTAGTAAATATAACACAGGTACTTTAGGATAATCCGTTATCAGGAACATTAGTTCTTCATTTAATATGCCAGCTTCATAGCCATTTTGGAGGAACTTGTCTATTGTCTTTTTAAACAACCCAGTAGGAATATTTGGCAACTTCCTATATGTGTTAGTGTCACACAATTGTCTGAGTTGCCAAATAATCCTACTGTATCTCCTGCATCATTGGAGATACATTTATCAGGATAGATAGATATATATATATATATATATATATATATATATACACACACACATATATATATACTGTATATAGACACACACACACATATATATATATATATATATATATATATATATATATATATATTGTGTGTATTCATGTGTTTATATGTGTATATATGTTGGAAAATGGCACCAATATACTTGCTCAATGCAGGGTTGCCACAAACCTTCAATTTGTATAAAGAGAGTAATATCTGTATATATTTATTTATTTTTCCCCCGACTATGCTCAATTAAACAATTTATTGGGTTTCTAATTAAAGTTTACTGTCCCTTTAAGAACTATTACGATAACATGGCCACAAAGAAAGTTCTATTTCTGAAATCATTTTACATCTCAACAACCCCAAATAACAGGTTTACATTCTTTCAACAGGTGCATGTGCCATATATAAAAGGAGCTGTCTCTGGATTGTCCCAAGCACATCTGCTTGTTAAAGGTCTTATTTTTAGATCTACTGAGTAGAGAGGGGGAAGTCATTCTCAACGAGGTATAGTACTAGAGAGAAGCTTGCTACTTATAAAACTTACAAAATATTTGCCATTGATAAATGAAGCAATGATAAAATGATAGCAGATATTTTCATTATTGTGGTATTGACATCAGTTGAGCAGATCTGCCTAAGAAAATAGCCTCCACTCCTCTTAAATTAATCAACCTACATCTATAATGGGTAGAAACAGCTCGCCTCTTCTTACTGGGGGTTGTCATTTGGAGCTCAGGTATTCTCACAGCCTGTGCAAACTCACAGATCAGTAATAATTGTATTTTTCAACAGCTGTATAATACACTTCAGGTTAGGGTGTATGATACAGAGCAGGAGCTGTACATCTTTGCAGCGGCTGCTTTGCTCTATATTATTGTTGAGTGCTTTTTTAAATATATTTTGTGTAACTGTAAAACTGTGTAAAAATGAAAAAATGTAAAGCTTACATGATGCATCATGCACACTAACCCGAAGCACATTATACAGCTGTAAAAAAGTGGGCAATATTACTGATCTGCGAGTGTGACCAGCTTCTGTCATAGGCTGTTAGAATACCTGAGCTCCAAAATGGCTGCGCCTAGTACAAAGAGGCGGAGTTCAGTGTCTGGCACTTTTAAGCTATTAATAAAGGAGAACGGATTTGAAAAGAGATGCAACTGGATGAAATGCAATAACATAGTGAGTAGTTTTTATTCTTTTGTAGCTGTGCACAGCAGTTTAATACTCCTTTTAGGATGAAAAAATATTTAATAAATTATTTTAAAAATGGACATTTTGCTCACATGTTAACTTAAAAGTAATGCAGCATAACTGCTCACAAGAAAATTTTTTACATGAACATCTCTATGTAATAAAATAAGATATATTTTACCTCAAAATTTCTTCAGCTCACCGGAATAAGTGCTATGTGATCAAGGGTTACTCTTTTTACCGTCATCAACATGATAAAAAAAACAGCCAGCTTCATCAGTGCTTGCTTTACTGTGATTTTATGAGAGTTCATTGTATGCACCATTGAAGTCCTAGTACTAGCATCCTGATTGGATGCGTCCCTTTAAAATGGGATGTGGCTATTGAAGTATGTTGAGGTAAAATATCTTCCTTTATTACATAGAGATGTTCTTGTGATATTTTCTAGTCAGCTTTTTACATATATGCTGCATAACTTTCAAGTGATTCAACATTTGGGTATCATGTTCCTTTAAGAAAAATGGTTTGATATTTAAAAATGCCTATTAACCTGATATATGTTGTGCATACATCATGTGTTAAATATTACTGCAAAGTAATAAATAAAAACTACTTTTACTTGCTAAATGGGGATGGCAGCTCTTAGTGCAGGTCTGTTTTTTTTCTTAGTTTTTAAAGCAATATGCTGTTAAATCTATTCCATGGCTCCATATATAATGATGTTGTATAATCTTCTTGTTGGGCATGCTACTCAGACACGCTTCTCTAAGCAGTAATTTACTACAGGAGTTTGCTACTGCAACCGCACGTGCTAGTTTCACTGTTTTGCTTAGAAGGGAGGAAAAAGGGTGTGGGAAGCAACCTTCACGTGGGCCACAAAGCTGGTTCCAAAAGAAGGTGCGGCTTAAGGATTCATTACAGGTCCATGAAACAAATGAAAGCATTGAATTCAATAATATTATATAATATATTATTTATTTTTTTCATTATTAATACTAGTAATCTTTATTTGTGGCTTTCAAAGCTGTTTGTTTACTGACCCTTTAAAGCAGTGGTCAAACAGTATTGGTCTAAAGATATAGGGATAATAACCCAAAAATGTAGGAGTCAGGGGTAAAATTCCAGGAGCTAGTGGTTCCTTGGCTCCTGAGTTTGTCGATCCCTGCTTTAAAGTGATATTAAGCATCACTACAAGCACAAATCATATTTTCAAAGTATGCAATAAGCACAAGACTAGCATCAATCATACTGCCAAAAATAAAATCCTTTTAAATTAACTCATGTAAGCTCTTGCTAGATTGTCATGCAAGCTTTTTTCTTTTATGACAAGTGGGTGGTACAGTCAATCTAAACTGCAGTACCCACTATATAAATGTATAGCAGCACAATTAATCCATAGTACCTGCTTTAACTACAATTTCTGATTTATGTTTATATCATGCGATCGTGTTATTTCAATGATGTATCGGGGTAAGGGGGGAGTGCCTATGACGCTAGGCACACCCTCCAGCCCACGATCCCATTTAGCAAGCGGCTGTGGCTTCAGGACAGCCAAACGGCTAGGACATTCCATGCCGTCTTACTGGAGCTAAAGCCCAGCACAGTTAGGGGGGCATGGAACATCCTAATGTCAGGAAAGGGGTTAAAAGAACATTAAACACCTCCAGCTTTATGAAGAAATGTGCTTGCTCCATAGGAGGCCAAAAAGTAAATTCTATAAACTGCAAACACTGCAAATCATATAGCTGATGTGGGCAATTTGCAACATTTTGAAACATAGGTTACATATTTGACTTTCTGGCCTCTCTAGGGAGCATGAGACAAGCACAAATGTGTCCCTTGAATGTAGCCTTTGTTATGATAGAGATAGATAGATAGATAGATAGATAGATAGATAGATAGATAGATAGATAGATAGATAGATAGATAGATAGATGCTCTCCACAGAAAATGTTGCCAGCTAGGTGTGGACTGTCTAAGATTTTCTAATATTATATAATTTTCTGCTATCCAAAGCACAAATTAATTGCATAATTGAACAAAAATGTATTTAATGATAATTTGTGCAATACAAATTTAACATTTTTAATATTAGTTCATTTTAGCTAAAAGTTTAGTCGGGTAGTGCACCCGCTAAAAACCTGTGTTGCGGGTAAAGTAAGAAATTGGGGAATCCTAGCATTACCCGGGTAAACCTGACATTACCTAAGGTGCTGTGGGTAAAGCCCAATGTAACATGATAAATCTTCTCAGAGTGCATTGAGTCACAGCATCATATATATGATTACTGTAATTCACACATATTCACTATATTTTTTGCCTCTGTCTAGGGAACCTCATTGTCCAAGGTTCACTTGGGGTGGATGCCAGAGGATTGGTGGGGCGCCTTCCTTGAAACCCCCAGCCAGAGTGGAAGGGAAAAAAAATTGTAGATGGGGGAATTACAGTAAATCAGGTTTTACCCATAGCCGCTATATATATATATATATATATATATATATATATATATATATATATATATATATATATATATAAAACAAAACAAGAAAAACCTCTGGGATATCTAGTATTTATAGATTTTTATTTTTTTATTTTATTTTTTCTCTTTTGTTATATATATATATATATATATATTACACAAAACCCATACATTTCTTAACAGGACAATTTAGAAGAACCAGATATAAGGTCAAGTTGTAGTACTTTGATCTTTTTCATTTCATATTTTTTTTTTCTCTCCCTTCGTCTTCCTTTTATGAAAAGTATCTGTGTAAAGGTTTCTACCTTGATATGATTATTGTTTTGCATGAAGATGACTTTTATTTTTCCTTTTTTTTGTCTTGTGCCGACTCTCTTTCTTTCTTTTGTAAATGAAAATGGATGTTAAATAAAATATTTAAATAAAAAAAAAATAAAAAAAAAAAAAAAGTATTTATAGAAAAAAATAAAACAAATATTTAAATGAACATTTAAACAGTCTTAGTACAAACTACAGAGAAACACATGGCAAGAGCACTATTTTTCAGCTTCAATAAAGGGATATTAAAACACATGGTTAAAGTCTCATTGGCTCCTGGATTGTACTTTAACTATGTGTTTAACACATGTGGTGTTAAACACATAGTATTGCAGCGTCACTGATGACAAAATTATGTGCTCTAATGAATTTGAGCACGTACTTTTAGAACTAGAATGGCTCTTTTTTATTAAAAGGGACAGTAAATGTTTTGTAAAGTCTCCTCATGCAAACCTCACATTCAGATTCTTTAGTTTTACATATAAATTCTGAACCAGAAGTTTAGCATTTCAATTAATGGAATCAGCCCATCCAATCTGCTTGAAACTCCAGGGCCCCGGTGCGAACACTTGAAACAAGTAAAGGAGCTTTCTGCATGAATGAAAGTCTCCTTTTTTTTTTTTTTGTTTAAATGGTCAATCCTAGCGTTTCACAAACGCTAGGATTGACTTTCACTTTAAGCAGTTGCATTAAAGCCAATGCAATGTGCTGATTAAAGTGATGGTAAAACTTCCCTTCTGTATTAAACTGATCCAGAAATGTACTAGCAATATTTAGATGGAGTTTAATTCATCAGTTGTAATGAAGATGTGCTATAACTTACTTTTTAAAGTGAAGGTAAACTTTGATGAATGAAAGCCCATTTTTTAAAAATACTATTAAAAACAGGGGCACTTTCATTCATCAAAGTTTAGAAAGCAGCCGTTTTGATTAAAAACTTACCTTTGTTTTTTTCACAGTCAGAGCAGCTTCCCCCACCCGGAGATCCTCTCTTCACACGTCATGAATTACTAATCCGGCTTCCTCCAATCACTGCATGCCCTCAGACAATGACTACCCTGGGGGGAAAGCCGTGATTGGAGGAAGCTGGATTAGTCATTCATGACGTGTGAAGAGAGGATCTCCGGGAGGGGGAAGCTGCTCTGACTGTCAAAAAAAACAAAGGTAAGTTTTTAATCAAAACAGCTGCTTTGTAAACTTTGATGAATGACAGTGCCCCTGTTTTTAATAATATTTTTAAAAAATGGGCTTTCATTCATCAAAGTTTACCTTCACTTTAATGTAGCACTGAAATTGAAATACCCCGCGTTCTGGCCACCCACTTCAAAAGTAATTTTTTGAATGGTTTAAACTGTTATCCAATCGGCGCTCTAGTCATATGGCACTCACATGATTTTATTTAATATTTTTTTTGTGGCTCGAGTGCTGATTGCATGATAGTTCAGACCAGTAGCTCACAAAAAAAAAAAAAAAAAATTTTGAAGTGGGCAGAGCGTGAGATATTTACATTTCAGAGCTACATTAAAAAGTAAATTATAGCACATCTTCATTACAACTGATGAAATAAACTTCATCTAAAATATTGCTATCATTCTAGATCTGTTCATGCAAAGGGGAACGTATAGCATCACTTTAACTGTAGAATAAAGCTTTATAATATATTGCAGCAGTTGAAAATTGCATTGCAAATTAGCAGCAGAGACAAAATTACATTTTATAAAGTTTTTAAAGTGCCCCTTGAACAAATGTGTTGCCTTTATTCTTGGCATAATCACATAATCATAGTAAAAATGCAGCAATAAAAAGATCCGTTGCTCACACGAACGTCTTAGATTTAGCTTTGCAGACCAGCTTGGCAAAAAGGCTAACTGATTGAAAAAACTGCCTGAGTGCCAGTCAATCAATCAATATTTGACTGTTCTCTTTAAACAGCGATTCACTCTGGCTGCACTGTGTTAAAGGGACATGAAACTCCAAATTTTTATTTCATGATTAAGGTAGAAAATACCATTTTAAACAACTTTCCAGTTTACTTCTATTATCAAATTTGCTTCATTCTCTTGGTATCATTTGTTGAAGGAGCAGCAATGCACTACTGATTTTTAAATGAATACATGAGTGAGCCAATGACAATATATATATATATATATATATATATATATATATATATATGCAGCCACCAATCAGCAGCTAGCACCCAGGTGCTTTGCTGCTCCTGAGCATACCTAAGTAAAGCCTTCAACAAAGGATAACAAGAGAAGACAAAATAAATAAATAATAGAAGTAAATTGGAAAGTTGTTTAAAATTGTATGCTATATCTGAATGTCTAATGTTGACTTTAATGTCCCTTTAAGGAAAACTTACACAGTGCTGCGCTGTTTAAAGAAAAGTCAGCCCTGCAAAGCAAAATCGCTAACAGCTCTTGCATGTGTCCCATTCTTTCTGCAAATATGCTGCATTTTCTTCAATGACATCTCAGATCAGAGCATGTTCTGCCATGGGGGCTACAGTGCCCCTTTAGTCAACTGTGCTAATTCCCTTGTATTTGTCATAATGAGTTTTAGGGGTCGACTGCATAGGCTGGGCCATGTGGCTCTCAAGATGTGTTACATCTCTGCTTATCTACTTACTAATCTCGTTCATACCCAACACAGCCCTACTTTCCATTGAGATGGTAAAGTTTGGAAACTGGTGGTAATGTAAAAATTATCCATAGACTCTAATAGAGATAAATGTTTTTACCAACAGTTTCCACACTTTATCACCTCAATGGAAACTGGGTAATTGTTGCTGTGCTGCAAAGTGGTGCATAAAACTACACAGAGAACTCCCCCTTCCACTTTATTCCAATGTACAGTGCAGTCTGGGTAAATGATAGCCACTGCAAATGAACAAATAAGCATCCATGTAGTTGTCTTTAAACTCCACACAAACACACATTTTTTATCTCATCATTAGTCTCTGTACAGTTTTAGGAATCCATCACATTTTTGTAAAGTAGTACTCCCCTGCATTTTTATTTAGACTGACAGTGTAGAAATTCTTGTTCTATTGCTTTTCTGCAAATTAATATTTTCTTTTGTACATGAGAGAATTATATATTACACTCATCTTGGGGTTTAAGGTATTTATTCAGTGCTATGTTTTAAAGTCAATGGTAGCCTAGCACATTATTCCTATTTGAATTCAAGATAACCCGTTTAGGGATTAAAAAAGTAAATAATTAAATTAAAAATAGAGCTACTCTTACAAAAAGAGAAATTAACAAAAATCATGTTTTTCTTAGATGGAACCCAATGGATCCCAGGACCTGAATGGCTCCTAAACAAGCTGTATTTTAAATTTTGAAAAGATAAAATGTACAATATAAGCTATGCCACTTAGTAACACACAAGATAGACGGTTGTAATGTTTTCTTTCAATGGACACAGTGACAGTTGCTTGAAAGTGTTAAATTGTATCCATGATAAAGTCAGTCAGTCAATCTACTACACGAGTTGTCAGTATATAGTTTGTACTTTTTTTTTTTATTAGTGCTTTATATATACACATATATATATACATATATATATATATATATATATATATATATATATATATATATATATATATATATATATTAGTCAGGGGAAAAAGTTACTAGTCCACTCAATTTTAAATAGTTAAAGAAATTGAACACACACACACATTATATATATATATATATATATATATATATATATATATATATATATATATATATATATATATATATATTTCCACTAATCTTGGGTGAGTCAGTAATTAATAATTTGGCTATGTCCCATAATCAGTAAAGTATAGTGATATTTTCCCACCCCTTTGTATATGTGTATTTACAAATAATTATTCCTGTATCGTTATGAACGCTTACATTATATAGGAAATAATCGGCTTTTATACTAATAAACAAAGTTTGCATGCTATAAAAATCTCATCCAAGACAGGCTAGTAGGTGTAAAATAGACCAATATCTCAGACATAAGGTTTTTATACTAATTTATAAAGCTACTATGATATAAAAAAAATCTACTTAAAAGCAGTCTAGCAGGTGTAGAAATGCCACTTGCCAAGCTGAGTTTATTGATTATAGAGGGTCAAACCTATCTATACACCATAAAGCTGCACCCTTTAGTGATTATCCATACTCAGCCTCACCCTTGATCTAATGTAAAATAAAAATAAAAAAAGTGCATTTAATATTCTGTCAAACGAAAAAGTTTCCCTCACATACACACTACAGAGAGTGATGGAACTGATACATTTAAAATAAAAGAAATATCATTCACGATCAAACTAGTAATTTTTCTCCACAGCGCTTAAATTCAGAATTAAAAAAGCAGTGCTTCCAAAGTTGCACAAGATGTTATTGCAAAATGTTTAAGGGAACAGCAGCATTGCAAAACTCCAGCCTAATGCAATGCATAAGCACTGAATTGTTCTGCAGATTATTTATAGACGTATAAAGCATTAATGACAGTGACAGTTCCTTGACTTGCAATACTTGTTGCAAATAACCCCATACACGTATATCAAACCATTTTAATTCATTTAACTAGAATGATCAAGGGTTGTCAAAACTTCTAGATATTATTCAGTATTTCCTGGACTCAACTTGCCGTGCATGCAATAGTTTATTCTACATAAGTAGAGGATTGCAGGACAGACAGGTAGAAAAGTCCTTGAGGAAGCAATAAGGAAGGATCCACAAATTGGTCATTCTGGCTAATCAATTAGAGTGGGGGAATGTGCAAGCTCAGAGGCCTTAAGGAGAAGTACTTTCTGACTCAGACAGCAGCACGAGAAAGCTTTATAGAGAGGGTAACTAGAAGTCACATACCACACAGATCCGTAGGCCCCCGAACCCACAGGCGTCAGGTTCTGATATCTCTCGGGGACTTCCCACAGAGTTTTGTTCAGCTCTTGCCTATAAAATCCAGGAGGGGGGTTAGAAGACATTTTCTCTGCAGCGCCCCCGGCCGGTCGGGGAAGGTTTTACCGGCTATCAAAGTGGGTATAGCGCTCTCCGGTTAACAACCGGTGGCGGCGAAGACACTAAATT